>NW_019396617.1:36425-146695 GCF_000591075.1 Eurytemora carolleeae | reverse complement strand
TGAAACCTCGCATCTCGATAAATCTCTAAAACCTCTCATCTCTGATAATTCTCTGAATTCTCCCATCTCTAATACTTCTCTGAAACCTTCCATCTCTTTAAATTCTCTGAAACATCCCATCTCTGATAATTCTCTGAAACCTTCCATCTCTGTAAATTCTCTGAAACCACAGAACTCTGTTAATTCTCTGAATTCTCCCATCTCTAATAATTCTCTGAAACCTCTCATCTCTGATAATTCTCTGAATTCTCCCATCTCTAATACTTCTCTGAAACCTTCCATCTCTTTAAATTCTCTGAAACATCCCATCTCTGATAATTTTCTGAAGCCTTCCATCTCTGTAAATTCTCTGAAACCTCAGAACTCTGTTAATTCTCTGAATTCTCCCATCTCTGATAATTCTCTGAAACCTCGCATCTCGATAAATCTCTAAAACCTCTCATCTCTGATAATTCTCTTATATATAATTATAATTATATAATTCTTCTTTGTTTAATAATCAGTGACTATATGATCTAAGCCAACTCATCTAACTGCATTTGACCAAAATGAGATTGAATTAAATGCTTAAAATTTATAATTAAATTATCACCCGATTTAACGCAAAACATAGAATTTTGTAAAAGAAAGAGGGGTCAGAAAATACATTAGTAATTTTACTATTTGATGTTTGGGTAAAGTTATGATATTGCCCGAAATTATTCTAGAATTGTGGCTCAAGCGCTCGGCACAGAAATAAATAATTTTTCGTAATGAGAACTCAAGAACCCATGCAAATGTTAAAAAATGCTTTGCAGTATAAAAAAAAATGTTAAGCTTAAACATTTTGAAGGCTTAATATCGTATAACTTGATAAAATATCATGATAAAACCATGACATTTAAATTAGTCAGAAACAGATGATTATAGAATATAACAACACCATCGATGCAGATAGATAGATGAAAAATGAACATCTGGTAGCNAACCTGAAGTCTTGTCTATGGTTGAAAGGCTTCGCGGAGTACGGTTCGGAGATGCTACCAAACTGTTCAAGTCAGTTGTTCCCCGGACGGAGAGTAGGAAAGACGTGTACAAAGTATCTCTTTGCTCACTGTTCTTGATAACAAGACAATGGTTGAAGAAATTTTAGATTGATATCATTGTTTCAAGGCAAATTATACAAAAAGAAGTTTTTTCCTTTTTTTAAATTTATAAGCTGGTGACAAGGACAAAGTGGATTTCTTGTCATCTTATTTCTTTCTTTTTATTAGCATGAATTTCCACTTCCAGCACAAAATTTCAGATATGAATATATTATTTAGCTAATTTAAAAGTTTTAAACTTGATGAATATTATACCATAAAACTAAAATACAAAGGAAGTAAGTTTTTTTCCACAAACTCGCATTTTCTAACCCCTATATCTTTGCAACTCTATGGTGTAAACCTTTGATATTTCAAACTTAGACTATTTGATCTAACATAATTAATAGTTTGAAATATCAAAGGTCTTGAAAAACGGGTTGCATATTGTAAAATCAGAATTTGTGGCAAAACTCAAATCTTTTGCGAAAAATTGGTGGCAACAATTGCAACAATGACTTTTTTAGCTAAAAACTTTTTAAAAAATGTTTCTTTTTTCAGATAAATAATGATGGTCGGAATAATGAAACATATTTTAGCAGGTAAAAGGAAACAGTAAAAGTTTTTTTCAAGATGGAAGGTAGAGATATTCTTGTTTGTCTCTTTTGATAATTGATTTAGTATTGTTGTGTCCTAATCTAAAAATGGTGAGTGTATTGGTTTCATTTTCAGAATATTTTTAAAGACCTTGCATTTTTCTTCTTAGATTAAATATTCAAAGTTATGAATATCAAAGGTTTACATCATCAAGTTGCAAAGATATAAGTAGTAGAAAATTAGAGTTTGTGACGAGTAAGCAGTTTTTTGCCAAAGAAACTGTGCTCTTGCCACAATCTCGAATTTAATAATCCCTATAACTTTGCAACCTGATGAAGTAAACCTTTTTTATTTGATCTGACAAAATTCATAGTTTGAAATATCAAAGGTATACGACAACTAAGACGGAATTTAAACAATTTGAGCCGCGGCTTAAATTTAAGCTGCGGCTCAAATATGGTTGGTTTCCACTTAAAATCTTATTCAATGTTTCAATATTTCAGCCGGCGCTCAATTGAAACCGGTTTTTACGGGATTTGAGACGCGGCTCAAATTCATTTAATTCGGACTCTGGTTGCAAATTTTGAACAACGATTCAAGGTTAAAGTTTCTTGAGGATTTAAATCGGTGATTAAGAATTTGACCGGCGGTATGCAGTTCAGCGACCTCTCCAATTCATTAAATTCAGTTCACGGGATGTTTACAAAAATTTACTCGTACAATGTCCAGTCATACTTGCAATGTATAATTAAAGTGTTATAATAAAGTTAAATCCAACAGCGTGGGATTTTATTTTAAATTGTATTTTCAATGTTTACAATTTAAACAACATTTTCCCTTCAAACCATCTTCTTCCAAGGTCAATCAAACTACAAGCTGTTTATCTTTAACTAGAATTTGTTTGTATTTTTCTGAAAAGTATTTTTCTGAAAAATATCCTTTGTGACCTTGTATCGCTTCTAGTTCTGATTTTATACGGCAAAGTTAAGAAAATCAATTTTGTTTGGTTACACTTCAATAATTCAAATATAACATTATAGGTTTAAATCTAACTCAAAATAAATTTGTTAAAATATTAATAATTTACAATGGACATACACGATTTATAATAGTTTTTATTTAAAATATCTAATGTCAATTTAATGATAAATTTAGGAACTTTAGTTTTTCAATATAAAATGAAAGTCCATTTATAGAGAGAATATTTGATTAAAAGAAATAAATTAGAAAGATTAGAAAACGGTTTACTTTTTGCCTTTTAACACTGTTCTTTCATTGTAATAAACACAATTAATGAAAGGTTAAGCAGTGGACACTAGGACACAAGACACTAACACCATCTGTTGTTTTTATTACAAGTTCATATCTGTGTTTTCAAATAATACCTTGATTCTGAACCTGGTTAACTAAAATTATTTCTTTGAAAAAAATGTCGTTGATTAAAAAAACTGTTGATTAAATCTCCTTCCCGGAAGATGATAATCTTTATGTGATATGACAGATGTAGCATGTTAGAACCTCACTTGTTCACATACAATACACTGTGATAACAGCATATTTTAACCACAACAGCAATTATTCACGCGGTTACAACGTTTAATTTACCGTGCAGTTACAAGGGTGTCATAACAAACATGATAATCTAAGGAAAACCGGATACAATAACAAATATGCATTATAAGGACGTACTGTAATTTTTAATTTAAAAAATATTAATATAAAAGTCTAAAAATTGTTTTGAATAAATGTCTTTATTTAAACTGGCCATGCATATTCGAGATCATTCTTGGTTATAATTTATTTGTCTTGTCAGAGCCCGAATTTAATGAATTTAAGCCGCGTCTCAAATCCACCAAAAACTGGTTTCAATTTAGCGCCGGCTTAAAGTTTGAAACATGGAATAAAATTTTAAGAGAAACCAGTAATATTTTAGCCGCGTCTAAAATTTAAGCGGCGGTTCAAAATCTTTAAATTCGGCCTCTCTGTTTTGATCATAGCATGATCGGACAGAGCTTGTTTTTTTTGGTTCGTTTCTCATGTTTTAGGACTATGAACTTTCAACATTTCAAATTAATATGTGTTCTGTAAAAAATTTTGGTTAGTTTTTTGGCATACATTTTTTCAGAGTCCAGAGTCCGAATTTAATGAATTTGAGCTGCGTCCCAAATCCGCCAAAAACTGGTTTCAATTTAGCGCCGGTTTAAATTTTGAAACATGGAATACAATTTTAAGAGGAACCAGCAATATTTTAGCCGCGTCTAAAATTTAAGCGGCGGTTCAAATGCTTTAAATTCGGCATTTGTAAGTAAAGCAAATTTTCAGAATAAACAATTTTGAAAATAATATTTAAAAAGCCTTAAAAGTTTTTTAAAAACGAACTAATCTATCTCCCATCACTATTACTAATTATACACTGTATTTTATTAGTGTCATGATTTTCATTCTAATCAGTTGTAATATTATTATTAGTATCATCTTATTTTAAAAAATAAAATCGTTTTTTTAATAAATCATTTAAAAACTATATTTCAGACGAAAGGCCAAATTCAACATTTTGATTAATAATTTAAAAAGCCCTAGGCCGTCATTAAAGTGAACTTTTACTGGTTAAATCTGTTTCTACATGAAAGGGTGTTGAAAAAAAAACTCGAGAGTTAAATACCCGTCTTTCAGAGCGGGATTGACAAAATAGTTTTTAATTATGTAGTCCTTACTTTTGGGATTTGAGTTAGCAAGAAATTTACGTTTTTCGTATTAAAGCATGTAAAATGTGTATACAAAGACGACGTCTCTACGACAATCAATTAATCATTACTCGTATTTTGGTTCGTAGATTTTGTAGATTTTGTTCCCGTATGTGCACAACTTTTCATTTTTCATGCCGCGTTCAATTCAGTTTTTTACACAGGCAATACAAAATTTTGAATGCGATAAAATAGTGTTATTTTAGAAATAGAAAGTTAAAAAACAAAAAAAATCAAAAAATAATGACATTTACAATTAACGATTAGATACTACAGTTTAATTTTATATTCGAAATTTATTTTGATTCACAACATATACTGAAAAAAACATCAAATAGTGTCTATGAGAGGGGGACCGTCCCTTTGCGCTCGAATTCTGAACGAAAAATCGGCTTTTTCTCCGGCCACAGTTGTCTTTGAAAAGTAAGACTATTACCAATCAACAGCGAATAGGCTGTTTAGTTTACCCTGAAATTACCTAAATAAGTGAACGGTCCCTTTAAACATCAGTATTTTCATTATTATTGTAACAGTTATTCAAATGCTTGAATAAAAAACTTCACTTTGGTTTACAACTTTACACATGGCAATAATAATAATTATTATTTAATCCAGTAGAGTGGAACAAAATGGAAACATAACTGTTTATCCATTCTACTTTACTCATCAGTAATAAATCAGACAGATTGAAGGATAAAAAATTTTGAGGGTTAATAAAAACGACAATTTTTATAAATTCTAAACAAGTAATCGGCAAAATTTGTATCAATTTTTGTTTAAGAATTTGCAACCTTTGAATTGCTTTCATTTTCTCAGATGATGAGAAACATTAAAATAAAGTAAATACAGATTAAAATCAAATTCAATTCTGATTTAGCCTCCCCCTTTAATAGTTTGTGGTTAATATATGTATATAATATGATCTTTCAAATATATATGATCTTTTAAATATTTTCATTTTAGACTCATTATACTTTTACCCCAAAATAATCAAATTCAAACTAAAAGGAGTTGAGTTTTTGCCACAAACTCAAAATTGTTAAGCCCTATATCATTGCAACCTGATGAAGTAAACCTTTGATATTTCAAACAAAGATTACTTAACATAATTCATAGTTTGAAATATCTATGGTTAATTTCATTAGAATGTAAAGATATTGGGATTAGAACATTTGGATTTGTTACAAGAACTCAGTTCCTTTGTTCAGTAAAATCATGATTATCTGTTTTTTTCTAATTAATAAAGTTCTGCGCTCATAAATGCATTTGTTCGTTATGGCTGGCCGAAGGGCTGGACCAAATTGACTAATTTTGTTTGAGGAAACCCATCGATTTTTGTTTTTAAACCTTGGCAACATCGTTCACTTCAGCTAGTTTAATTAATTAATTAATTTAATTTATTAATTTTCACTTTTGTGTTTATAACAAAATGTTTTACTAAATTAGCAGAAGATGAGCGTAGAATTAAATAGATTAATTCCTTAAAAAAAAGATATTTTCCGATCGAAAAGTAAATTATAGGCAGGTTGAATTTTACATAATCTAACTAAAGCTCTTAAACTGTTTGATGTTATGTTTCAAGTTTCCTAGAAGAAAAAAAAATAAAAAATTTCTCTATTGCATTTTAAGTTTCATATTTATGTTTGAATTAGTGAATATATCTATTATTGAACCAAAATAAATATTATTAGTAAAATTTTATTCTTGTGCTTTTACTCTTTTTTAGTTTTTAAACAACACTTTATTTCGTACTGCATACTGTTGTGTACTTTGTACACTGTACAGTGTACAAGGATCTTTCGGGATAAAATTATTTTATACAATATGAAGACGACTTTTAAGATTGGTGTCTTTAAATTCTTATATGGCTTTAAATCAGTTTTGTTTTAATTTTTAACATCTAGAGATTACAATAAATTGGGATGCGTAGTTCAGGGGCCGAATTTAATGATTTTGAGCTAGAACGCTGAACTACCTACCACCGATTCAACTATCAGTAGTGCTGATGTGGACAAATCCTGAACCACCGATTCAAGATAAACATGGTTCAACTTTGTCTCTATAGACCTAACTCAAATTCATTAAATCCATGGTCCTTTGATGGTTATGCAAATATATCTCAATATGAATACCTATACTATTGACTGCAAAACGGATGAGAATATCGATATTGAAGTTTTTTTTTCTGTTAATTTTTTTATTTCTACAAAATATTAATTTCAGGAGTTGTTTGCACAAGTCTGGTGACATCTTCTCCCTCTCCTGATACTAGAACAAGTAATTTCTAAATATTTTGAAAACAAATTAGTTAAAAAATTAGATAGACATGGTAAACTTTAAATAGCCTTCTTCATCTATCCACCTTTTAACAGGGTGTCCAAAAATTATTAAATCATTTAGAAATAATCTGAATTTGGACACCCTATTCATGTACAGTTATATTTAGATTTAAGGAAGTGTGCTTTTAAAAAAATTTCCACTTAATATCTAAATATTTATCTTTGGTTTAAAATAAATTGCAATCAAGTACCGTACAACACCCATGTACAGTAATTGCGGTTTAGTACAGTGCAGTGCAATGAAGTTTGCTTTGTTTACATGCATGAATATATATATATTATAGCTTTAAATAGTAAAAAACTTCAATTTATAATTTATATGTCTTCTTTCACTAAAACTCTGACAATAGAAGACCAAAGAGGAAATTCACTAGAAAAAATATGAACATTTTTTCGAAGAAAGGAACTCAGCATTCGACAACATCTATTCAGCAATCTCTTCATTTATAAGGTATATTTATTATCTTAAAGGGACTGTCCATGTAATTTTAAGTGACACTACTTTTTTATTGTTCATGTCAGATATGCAACCGTAGCTTTTAAATATTTGTTTGAACCTAGGACCAGAAGATACTTTTTGTTTTCCAGCGAAACATAATCTTAAATTGCGGGTTTTTAATAAAAGAGACTTGACGATTTATGCAACAGAGAAAGGAAATAAAATTGACAGCATTTAATTGTTTTCAAGAGAGAAAAGCGTAAAAAGAATTATAATTATTTTATATATTAGTATTTTTTAATCACTTACAAATGAAGTTTTTGTTTGTGAACAATAAATAAAAAATCATTTAATTTTCAGTCCTGCACAATCCTTCTCTTCAGTCCTATTACCGGGCTCCCAGCCGGAAACGGAAAGACGCCATGTTGTTGAAGAAAATCCAGGATTTTTTGACAGATTTTCCGGGAAAAAATCGCGAGAGAAAATCCAGCGAAAAAATGATCAGTTCAGACCGCCCCAGTTTGGTTCCATACAAGACAAATTGGAGTTTAATGAACCAGAATATGAACAAATTACTCAGGTAAATATTATTTTTTTCAATATTTTTCGGAGAAAACAAACTTAAGTTTAAAATAAGTTTGAAAGACAATTTAAAATATGGTGAATTATTAATTTTGTTCAATCTTTAATTGAATAAGGTTTCTTAAAACTGTGCAAGACCAAGGGCAATACTTTGTAAAAAAATAAATTGATCTTTTGAATAGAGCTAATATTCAAATCCCAAACTCTAGACATTTCACAGCAGTAACCTTCAATTTAATGCGTTTAACTCCTCAATCCGTGAAACACAAATTAATATAAAAATATTTTCTTGAAATTGATTATTATCTACTCCTCTGATCTTCTACCTGGAGTCTTCTTAATAATCAAAGAATAAAACTCATTATTAAAATTCCATTACTTGGAAAGTTAACAAACAATAACTTTTATTAAAACTTTAATTAAAGAAACAGAACATTCAGTTAGTAAACCACAGTTCGTCAATTTTTATCAAATAAAGAAATTTTTAGGATATTATTTTTTTTCATTTAAAGGGACTGGGTGCGTAATTTCATTTGTGGAGTGGTGTGTTGAATTTACAACAGTACCCTTTTTAAACCTTTGGTTGATCAAGGATCCTTATTTATCTACAGAAACGCGAGTAATTGAATTTAACAGGAAACTTTAATGTTTAGATTCTAGAAGTTGTAGAATTTTTTTCTTCAAAAATACATCCATATTTTTGAAAACTGAAAACCGCGATGCAGTTAGAATATTCTGGATTTCCGAGAAATCATGTACAACGTCAGTTGTATTGCATTCACAGTGTACATCACCGTACACTTCAATTTAAAGGCAATTTAAACACCGTCTTAAAGATAAAAAAACGTACATCTCTTCCTTCGTTGATCAGTCAACAGTTTAAAAGGTACTGTTGTGAATCGGACATATACCATTTTATCAATGAAGGTTCACATCAAATTACGCTTACTGTCCTTTTCTAATCATTTTCTAATATCAGGCTAGTTTGGGTCCGTTTAAAAGAAGTCCTCAGTTAAATTTGCCAGGTATAGAAATTAAAGATTTTTTTGCAGTATCAGCTTTTCAGCTATCATACATTTAAAAATCTTAACCCTAATATCAACAGAGCTGAAAACTTTAGAATGGGATATCCTTAATCCCGATCGGTTAATTAATCTGGAGATTAATAACATGAGGAGAACAAGCCATACTTAATCTGGAGATTGAAAAAAAGAATGGATCAAGCATTAATCCCGATATCCACCATTCTAAAGTTTCCAGCTTAGATTGCATTATTTTATGCCAAAAATACATTATTAAAAAGTAAATTAGTTTTCAATTCTCATAGATTAATTATAAAATAATTGCAGTAATCCTTTTAATTTTAGAATTGACTAAATTTTTTCTAGAAAAGTCAACAACTCATCAAATAATCAATTTAAATAATGTATTCAAGACAGAAGACTCAATTTAAGCTTGGGATCGTTATGTTTGAAGTCGTCTTTGCAGTCTCACTCTTTGTGGGTAACCCTGTAGAATTTGAATAATTTCCACTGTTTAGGATACTCATATCCTGAACCTGATAACAAACTCTTCCTACCTGGGGAGGATTCAAGGGAAATCAGTCTTTGAAAGTTTCTTAAAAATGTTTTATTTTCACCTCTCAAAATTCTAAACCGAACTTCTGATTTAAAAGGGCCATTTATCATACTTGCTGGATGATTTATTTCTTTATAATGAAGTTGAGCGTATGTTTACATATCTGTACACGATATACTGCATAAAGTACGCTGCTTTAAATTTTGTGAAGAAAAGCAAGATGATCAGTTTATGTCCAAGCTTCCAAAATAACAGTTATTAAATATTTTTAAAGCATTTCGTTAAAACAAGTAGTAAGAATGATAATTGTAAATTCTCAATTCTCACTTTAAATTATTTTCTACATTTTTTTATTTCATCACAAGGCTACCAGTATTATGTTTGTACAAGTTTTGTCAAAAAGCTATATTTTTCTTTTATTTAGCTAAATTTCAAAGCCTTGGTTTAGAAGTTCAATGGAAGTAATTCTCCCATCAGATCTTAGATCAGAAAAGCTTCGGAGCCCGAAAAAAACTCAAAAGATGAAAGGAAAACTGGTTTTCCGACAGGATGACAAGGTTCGGGGTTTTAAACAAAAATTTAAATTTTATCAAAAAAGAAAATTGTTGCTATAAATTTGAGTCCTTTGTATGAAAAACATTGTCTAAGATGAAAAATGAAAAGTACAGAAAAATTGAAACTCTAAAATCTTTCTAGGAATCAAAAATAAAGGCATGTAAATAGCCGGAACACATGAAATGCTTAAAAACCTTAGATTGATGCTTATTTAAAAAAAAAACATTATTTGTGATTTGACTGCTTTAAACATTTTATTGAAGTTGAATATTTCTGAAAATTTGCATAAAGTGTAAATTTCTAATAATTACCCAGGAGATGACTGGTGTACAAGCGCTCGAGGCGCTGAATAGGTTTCTAGAGTCAGACCAGGGCGCAGAACTGTTAGAGGCTGCCGCGCGACAATCTGTGCGCAAGAGCGAAGACGACTTTAGGCCTTTTGATTGTTTATTGATTGATTGATTGACTGATAAATCGATTGACCATTTTTTCTTTTGCACTAGATTTAAAATATAATCTTGAAAAAAATTTAATTTTTCAATGATTATGCTTATCATGCAATGCACTATTTTAGATTGTTAAAAGGTGGATATCAGCTAGTATCCATTTATCTCAAAATCAATTAATCAATAAAATCTTGATTTACCAACAGTGAATCTGCCACAGCTAGATCTTTATCTGTTTCATCATCAAGTGCTCAAAGGTTTTCAAATTATTACAGTTAATAATTTAAAATTCTATCTTTCCAATTTTTTTTTTCAGAACTGTTACGGCTTCTCCAATAACCTTCTCTTCAACTGTTGGATCCATTCGTTTGATCCAACCAATCCAATTTGTTTCTACTCCCAGACCCTCTCCTAATCCTCAATCCAATTCCTTCAGATCTGATCCTAGACCTAAGACCAATTCCTTTAACTCTATCCTTTCCTCTCGCAATCCTAGTAGTCCTAAACCACGGGAAGTTTCACCAACATTTTACAACCAAATTATTCAATCAATCAATATAAAAAATTGATTTATTGATCGAAAGCATATACCTGAGTCAAAAAGACATTTTAAAGGTACATGCAATTACAGGAAATGTTTGTGAAACTTCCAGCTTTTTAGATTTCCTAAACAGCAATCTCCAGCACTTACTTTCGTTGACAATGGCCTTGTTGCTGTTTTAGGCCGCCAGGTGAAGGGGAACCCAGTCGAAGGGTTCCCTAATGGACTCCCTGAGTTGACCCCTCTTGGAGTTCGGATAACTCTGGAGAATATGTTTGGTAAGTTGATGTTAATAAGTATTTTTCGGATCAAGTTCTTAATCGCTTCACACAGTGGTAAGCGATTATATCAATACAATTATTTGAGTTTTGATTGTTAACTAACTTTTTTCAAATTACAAGTTTACAAGTAATCAAAGATGCAGCCTCTCTTGACTTCAATGTTTTTGTGTATCCATGCGGTTTAACAGCTAGCTTGATATTAATAAAAATTGAAATCGAAAGTAAGATTCATTGTATTGATGTAATCGCCTACCACTGTAGCAATATTTTCAGCGATGGATACCAAGTTTAATAGTTTATAGATGAAGCAAGCTTTATACAAAACTTACCATTTCAGATATTAAAATGATAGAAACTGGGATTAGTTTAAATGATGCAAAGTAGATTTTTTTTTTATCTGAGCAGGAGCTGGACATTATTTGTTCAAAACGAGATTTATTGAGTTCAAGTTGTTCTTCTTAATACGTCAGTATATTTTCGGATAGTACGACATTCGGACAATCCTGTTTCAGAAGCCATCTTCACCTGATTTTAACACATCCTACATATAATTTATTATCTCTAATTGTCCAAAGTTCTTAAATTGAACCATTTATGGATCAAGAATCTTAATATTCAACTAATGAGAAATCACCATACCAGTTAATGGACATTTCATAATTTACAAACGTAGCAAGTTAAACTCATAAATCCTGTGTTTATCGATTAATTACGTTTGTTTAGGACCTAACGGAGAGATGGTCATGAACCCTATCCCTGGTGTTGCCGGAGTAGATTATCCAACATTTAACTCTGTTCCTGATACTCAGTTCTCTTGTTCAGCTCAGGAATATCCTGGAATATTCGCAGATACATTCGCAGATTGTCAGGTAAAAGATCAGGGAGGATGGGGAGGCAGCTTAAAAGATCAGGGAGGTGTGTGGCAGGTTAAATGATCAGGAAGGGTGGGGGTGGGGGGTGACAGGTAAAAAGATTAAGGAGGGTGGGATGACAGATAAAAATTTAGGGAGAGCGTGTGATAGCTCAAAAGTTCAGGAAGGATTGGGTGGCAGATCTAAAAGTTTTGAAAATAATCCTGCATTGGGATTTGGGGTTCGGAGTAAAGTGATAAGAAATAATCAAACATTTTGGGAAAAGTCCTTCTTTCAATAAATACATTTAAATTACCTTCTTCAAGGTTTGCTCTGATAATTTTTCACAATTTTAGTCCATGACACTAAAGTCGACATATTTTCTTCTCATAACTGACCTGGCCTTTAAATACAATTTCTATAACATTGTTTTTAGAGAAGGTCATTGTTTGAAATTAATCAAAGAGAAACCAAAGAATGTCCTGAACAATGCTTCCATTGAAACTTGTACTTTAAGAAAAATACAAATTCATGTTTTTTTTTATTTTACAAACTTTCATAACCTTATGAGACTTGCACATTTTTTTGTTCAGGCATTCTACATGTGTCAACCCAATGGCGAATCAACGGCCTTCCTTTGTCCCAATGGAACCATGTTCAATCAGCAATATTTTGTCTGTGATTGGTGGTACAATCTAGACTGCGCCGAGCAGCCCAACTTTTATAATTACAATCAGCTGATTTATGATTCACCAGAAAATGAGGGAAAGAAGTGTACATCTCTTTTCTGCAAAGACGACTAAACTGGTAAATGAATTAAAACTCTCATTGTTATTTTAAATGATTATGGGCTTTTAATGAAAGATATGTATGCTCAATTTGGAACGCAGTCTCACAAACCATGATCTGAGTAACAATGAAGATTGAAGAAGATAATACAGCTTTTCAATCTTGTAACTCTTAAAATATGGAGTACCTTATTGCATTTTTTCCATGAAAAACTTTTTAAAAACAAATAATTTTTTTTGGATTTACAGTACTGATGTCTACGGCAAATTTCATTTTAAAAAATATTTTTATTTGTATTTTAGGTCTGGAATGAGAAAACAAGTATCCCCTAGTTCAAGAGTTCATAAAAAATGACATGTTTTGAGCTTGAAATAAATGCCCTTTAATTTTTTGTAAAGTTTATCAAAATTGCCCTTTGTACGAGTGAACCATAAAAATTGGCTCAATCATGATTCTAGTCAATATATGTATTTTTGATCATTATAGTTCAAATAAATAAAATAAAAAATATGTTAAATCAATTATTTTAGAAAGAGGTTAGAACTTTATAGTCAATGTTTATTTTTAAATTTTCAATTATTTTGAAATTAATTTTTTGTTAAAACATAATAAAGGGTGTAATACATTACTCAAAAAATGTTTTAGATGCGTCAAAAAATTGTGAATTAATATTTTTAGTTATTTCATCCCAGACTATATATTGACATCTTTTATCCGGTTTGGTATTGATGAGACCAGGTTCTCAAGGGTCTCCAGGCTGATGTTTCTCCAGGATGTCAAGGGTCTCCGGGCTGATGTTTCTCCAGGTTGTCAAGGGTCTCCAGGCTGATGTTTCTCCAGGATGAGACCAGGTTGTCAAGGGTCTCCAGGCTGATGTTTCTCCAGGATGAGACCAGGTTGTCAAGGGTCTCCAGGCTGATGTTTCTCCAGGATGTCTTCAGTAGCTTTTCTGATTCAGCAATATTTGGAGGCTGATTCTTTACCGACTTCATCTCCTCCTCCAGTATAATTCTTTTCCGACTTCATCTCCTCCTCCAGTATAATTCACAGATTCTTTACCGACTTCATCTCCTCCTCCAGTATAATTCACAGATTTTCGATTGGATCTTGAGGTCCGGAGAGTTAGGAGGCCATTCCTACTTACCCTACATGTTAACCTAGTGCAAGGAAAGTTAATTGCGGTCGCGTATACTCTGCGTACATTGAAACCAGTTCTCTCTAGGTGGCCTTTGTAAACAAGAATAGATGCATCAGTGTTCGTTTAGTATCCGAGGAGGTTAAAAGCATTTAATTTTGATAATTTTGAAAATTCACATAATAATATTTCATAGATTATTTTTGTGAAAATGGATTCCATGTCAGGCTGTGACATCCATCTTGTGTTTACTTTTCCGCCCAAAGACAGTGCACTGCAGTACAAAAAATGTGTACACCTCTGAAATAACTTTCCTTGCATTAGTTCCTTGACCTAGTGGTCCTGGAGCGACTGGAGGCTTGTAGCAGCATTATGACATCGAGCTCCATCCTGCATAAACGTCATTTCAGACAGAAAACTAATTCATCAATTATTTGTTGATGACACTTTTTTCACCAAATTAGAGCCCAAAAATAATAGTCTTGAGAGTTATGTTCAGTTTAAAAATAAATGTTTATATGGTTAATGATTAATTAAAAATATTTTTTAACAGAAATTTATCTTTTTCTTTTTGTACCTAATGAATTTATCAACCCGATATTTCATAAGTAAAACAAAGAACCACTGTACTGTGTACTGCAGAGAACATTACACAAAGCATTTTAATCTCCTCAAAGATGAAAAAAATCTTTGTCAGAGGATTTGGGGCAAATCGCGGTTTGGTTTATTCCTTGCATTATTGAGTATAAAGTCAAAACTAAATACCGCTGGTCAAAAAAGGGGAGGGGTGTTGCAGCCCCTGTGTCTTGGTTTTAAAGGGCCCGTAGCCTCGAGATTGTTGGTTGAGGCTGCGTGGGAGAAAAGAGGTTGGGATCCTGAATTGGCCGTGTATTTTAAAACCTCCGTTGTTATTCTTCAGTACACGGAGAACTAGGAAGCCAGGAAATATAGTTCAGGGAGATAGGAATAAAATACATGTTTTCTAATCCATATAATCTTTACAACATGATGTCTTTAATATTTTTTATATTTTAAATTATGGTATTTCAATAGATCTTATAGCATACGCTATATAACGTTCCTAATATATTCAAAATTATTTTTCACCACTTTTTATTTTTTTGTGCCTAAAATTTGAAGAAAACAAAAATTGGAAATTGTTTTCCATAACATCGATAATCCCGGTGGTTTACTAACCTTGTCCATATATAATATGAAAACAGAAAATCTGCGAGTTCTAAAAATGTTATTGAGGAATGAATTGAAAATGGTGCACACGGAAACGCCTCATCATTGAAACAGATCAAAAATTGTTTTTGAGGAATTTCCGTTTTTTGGAAATTCGAAGAAATCCCTCAAAAGTTCAGAATTGTTGTGGGATTTCCGAATATTTTGTATCCGTTTCACAATATTTATATGTTGAATGGTGTCTTCTTTTTTTTGATGAATTTCCTCATATTTTAATTTGAGGAAACTTATAAAAAATATGAGGAAACAGATCAATTTAAAAGTACCAAAAATATTTGGAATCCCCTCAAAAATATTGGGATATCCCTCGAATATATTTTATTAACATAAAGCGGAAATGGATATACAATTTTGGTGAATCGATCAAAAAAAAGAGGAAACTCCACAAAAACTGAATTTAGAGGGATTTTCGAAAAATTTGAAAAAATCGCGGAAATGCATCAAAAAATGATTGGTTTCCGTTTATTTTTGATCCGTTTCCGTGTTGTTGAGGCGTTTCCATGTCACCGCATATAAGCAGTATTAAAAATGCAGAATTATTAAATATAATTAGTGATTATTTATTAAATAATTTCTAATTCCAATTTCTTTTCTTCGCCCTTCTTTGTAAATAATATAAATAAAGAAAATGGACATAAGTATCTAAAAACCTTTAATTTTTTTGTCCTACACCCAAAATACTATCTAAAACCAAATATCAAATTCTCTGTTTCGTTAGTTGTTTAACCAACACAAACAATCTACAGTGGTAGGCGATTTCATCAATATAATGAAGACAACTTTCGAGATTGATTTTGATTTACATAAAGCTTTTAAACAGCATGGATACACAAAAACATGGAAACAGAGAGAAAAAGCTTCTCTTTAGTTGGTTGTAAACATAAATAAATAAATAAAACAGTCACCCATCAGTCCAAAGAGAGGTTAGGGTAAAGCCCACGTCAGTAGCTCTAGTAGCAGGGTGTCTTTGGCGGTTGGCCACACAATTAAAACTTAAATAAAAAAGCTGTTTTTATTATATTGCTATAATCGCCTATCACCATATTATAATCTGTTTTTGTTAAATTTAAATAAAATTCGAGCTGATTGTCCCAAATTTTTAGCTAATTTTTTGTACAATTACTTCTAAGCCTCCTGTAGGTAATATTTGATAATGGTAATGTTTGATTCTAAATTCTACCCTTATTTACTCTTGTTAGAACCAAACCTTTCAAGTTCTCCATCTCCTTAGTTTCCTTCACAGAGTACAGATATAAACAGAGAGGAGTTAATTTCAAAAAAGTTTTTTTGATCTACAAAGGTGCTTGCCTGATTCACAACAGAAGCTTTTGATTGATAGATTATCATTTTCTCTAATTCTAGAAAATGTGGTGTTTGATTTAACAGTATAAGGACTTCATCTGATTAAAAATGTAAAATATATCGTTGGTTTTTTATTTTGAAAAGTGTTTTTATCTAACATTTTCTTCATACACAAACTCTAATTGAAAATAATTGATTGTTCAAGAGATCTTATGCAATCTGATCATCAAAGCTTTAAATCGTTGTGAATTGGATTTACCATCCTATAAATGGGATGTAACCTCGCCTGAGCTTTCAGTGCGGTTTTGAAGTTATTTGCATTGCATATAGTAGCATTTAGTTGAGAGTTGTTAACTATTGAACCGGATTGTATACAGTAGTGTTTAGTTGAGAGTTGTTAACTATTGAACCAGATTGCATATAGTAGCGTTTAGTTGAGAGTTGTTAACTATTGAACCGTATTGTCCAGACAACATACACATGTATTCTGCACAATTTATAGAAATTTATGAACTTTTGCCTTTTTTATGAAATCTTACTTCCACTCTATATAATATTTCTCTGTGGTTTCCTCTTAAACTGGATGCACTAGATTATTATGCATAATTTATCGGTATAAATCTTCTCCAAGAATTTAGTTAAACACACTGTAAAGCCTTGAAAATGATGTATTCCTCCCGAAAAATTAAAATAAATTTCACGTTAATAATAAAATTCAACGCTATACATTTTTGCAAATCTACCAATGAAAATGAATAAAAATTCTCGAAATTCTAAATTGCTGCTTTCCTTTTTAATGTTGCGCGCAAATAATTAAATGTATAAATGATATAATTATTTTAAGAAATAATGGCGATCGTTTCGCTATTCGTTTTCTAAAAGTTCAAAACGAGTGGGTCGTTTTCAAAAAAGATCGTTTCGTTTTCGGCAAAAAACGATCGTTTTTAAAAACGACCCACTCGTTTTGAACTTTCAGAAAACGAATAACGATCGTTTTTTTAAAAACGATTTGTGACCGTTTTTTATACGATTGTTTTTTTTAAAACGATCGCTTTTTTAAAAACTCGTTTTTGGAAAAAAAAATTTATTGACAATTATGATAACGATTCATTGTTGTTAATGAAACGACGAGTTTTAAAAACGACCATTTTNTAAGACGGGCTTTTATACTAAATGCACAGAGCGTGAATGACTACTTTTTCCTGTAACAAACTAAACCCACTTTTTTTACCTACTTTCAGATTTTGATAATTTTTAGCTTTTTGGAAAGCATATGACATATGGAAACGGATTGCAAAGAAATTATTGCAAAGTATTTGCATACAACCCGTCAAAAGAAATTTGCCCTTTTTCAGTTTTTCTTAATTACTCACATGGTTACTAAAAATTTGCAATTTTTTTCCATATTTTAAATGGCATGGTCAAGGACTTTTCAAAATTGTATATTTTATCATGTTTTAGACATTTTTTGTTTCACTGTATTATAACTAGCTAGATTTTGCAAAAAAATCAATTTTTGCAAATTCGCTTATTTTGTTTGCAGATTCTAAAAGTAGAGCATCCAATGATGTATCATTTGTCATATTTGTGGAGGGTCAAATGACTCCTCCCCCCAGCGTATCCTAGTTCTCAAGTACCCCAGCAGGGATAGGGTTAAGTTAGATGACGTTAGTTTTCGTGTAATAGTTGGCGCATTTTCATCTCAAAAGATGATAAAATTGTGTACATCAACATTTTCGGGAAATTAAAAATTATACTTAACCACGGGTTCCCTCGGCCAATTTTTCTTAAAAAAAACTCGATCGGGAAATCTTGGAAAAGTAAGATTCCATTAACTTCCCTGTAAAATAGCTGTAAATATTATAACGCCCCCCCTCCTCATAAGGATGTCAAATGACATCTGGATGTATATACTGTTGAAATTCGCACTGTCAGAGAGCAAATTTCTATTTCCATGTTAAATTCCTTTCTAAATTAATATGGCTCTAATATAGACTTGAAAAGAACTCAGTAGTAAAAAGCCATAATTGAGTGGAATAGTGAAGCATGGTTGCACACAAACTATATTTACATGTAGCAAATACCTACTCCATAACAATTTACTCAAGGCGTATCTATCCAGATTTATCAGTTAACACAATCAAACAGGACCGGCTCTAAATGCCACGCATGGACATAAGCGTCCAATATCATAGGACACATCTCAGACTCTATATTCAACCAGGATCAGCTCTAAATGCCACACAGGGACACAAGCAACCAATAATATGGGACTAACTCTCAGGCTTGTACACCAGCCGTATCTCAACTTGTATAATTCAACGAGGACCTATGCTATCTTTTAAGCTAAGTTCAATTTAATACCAAATCGCTCAATCTCATGAGCGATATATGTCAATCAGAAAGCTAGCTCGAATTCCTGCAATGTTATTGATATTACATGATTGCTTAATTAAAGTAAATACTAAATCGCACAATCTCATGAGCTATCGATGTCAATCAGACACTAGCTCGAATTCCTACGATGTTATTGATATCACATGATTAAGACCATCATATTCTATATTTACTGCACAGTTAAACTTTAAGGTATGTAATTAAAGCATTAAAGAGAATAGATATAACTGCAGTTAATCTATCTCTGTCCATATTGTATAGCGTAATTTAAGTTTGTCACATGATTTAAGCTAATTATGTTTAGTATTCAATTGAAACGCAGAAGATTTCACTCCTTTCTCCAGCATCGATCTTACCCTAGCTGCCCTTGAAACCGCCCTTTAAACAGGAACAACTTGATATCTCCAAGATAAGAAAGGGGAATACCGTTGCCAACCTAACCTGTTATATTACTAAGGATGCAAACATACTAGGGGTTCAATATCCTCATGGACTGAGTCTATATACAAGTTGAAGAAACCCATAGTTGGGTTCACACTAATTATGGATAGAATATTTCTATCCATCCATTAACTATACCTGAGCTGAGCTTAGAAAGATTAAATTAAATCTTCAGGTATCTAGTTAAATAAATTTAGATATTTAATTTAGTAAAAAGACCAAACTTATGCACACTACTACACATTCATTACTTTAAAGAAAGTTAATATTCAAAAATTTAAATTTAACCCATATTCCTATTCTAAATTAATTCGTTGGAGCCAAACTAATTTCTTAATTGCAAGCTAGGGGCAATAAAATAATAAACGTGTCCGAGAGGGGGGAGGCGTCTTTCTCGGATGGGGCGGGTAAAGCCTCATTTTTCAAGAGGTAGGAGCTAATCATAAAGAATTTGACAAATGTGCAACAAATTTGTAAAAATTTAAATATTCTTTTTTCATAGTTTTTTGTAAATAACTTGCCAAAAACTTTGAAAAAAAAACAGTATAAATATTTATNTGGGGGCAGATTCTATTACCTCCACCAGTTAGTGCTCAAGAAAGTGACCCCTCCATACAAAGATGGCAATACCCGATTTTAAATGCACCCTAAAAAGCGTTGTCTGATAGAAAGTTTCAATTAAATTTCCCTATTTATAATTTAAAATCTATTAAATTTCTACTGAAGGAAAACATTGAGGAATTATCAGAATTAAACACCTATAAACCTAGAAAAACGACAATATCTTCCACATTATTGATCGATACAGGTTTCGAAAGGTGATTTGGGCATTGCATATATAGAGGGTTACTTAAACTTACGCTTACTATCCCTTGAAGATTTTTGTAAAAATTGTGTACAATTAATTAATAAAAAATGGTTGATCATCTAATTTAACACTTAAATGATTCAAATTAAACTTAAACTCGAATTAGTCTTTCCAAGAAGAAATCTTAAACTAAAACTTAAGAAATCTAAAACTTTAATGAGAGAAGTTAAACTAATGTTTCAATATTAAAAAGCTAATTACGTAACTTAAGTACAAAATTGAAACCATTATACCGCTTGAATTGCGGAAATGCTTCAGTTTCAGTAGAAGTAAATATTTCCATCTACTGTTTAGCGCCGATCAAAAGATTTATCTCTAATGGGATGACAAGTATAGATAGAAAGATAGAGATGTTACCGCCATGCAATTACAATTGGTTCAGAATAGACAACAAACATATGACTGAACCCTGATTGGATCAGGCATTAATGGACTCGGAATACAAGTGTGGAAAAGGAATAGTCCAATTAAATATATAACCTATCAATTGTTCAGTGCCAATTTCACTTATTAAGTTGAGTTTAAAGCTTAAGGTAAAAAGTTTAAAAACAACATCAAAAATCAAAAATATTAAAATCCATATGTTTGTTTAATATCGTCTTCGCACTGAACAGTTTTTGGTTCCCACTGTATTCTTGCACGATGATCTAAATGTATTGGCTTAATTTGTACACGAACTTGGCTCTGTTTAGTTACGCGTGATTGGCAAGCGAATACAAAATAAACTTAGAAAGCTTAACATTCCTAGACGTTTATAATTAAGAAGAATTTACGTATATATTGTCAGTTTTCAGATTAGTGTATTTTTAGTCATGAATAGTGTCTGTAGTTAAAACAATGATTGTGTAACAAAAATAAGGTAATTAAAGTTAAATACATATTAGATACACATATTGCTTTTATTTTATTCTAAAAAACAACTTTTAATATTGTTTTTTACGTCAAAAGTAGGATATTTTTTGTTAAAAAACACAATAATTCTACATTTAAAAATGATAGTTCAGAAATGTCTGAATAATTTTCTCCTAGCACGCTTTCTCTTTATGTCTTCAACTATTCAATTTACTTATTTTCTTACAAATCTTATATTGTATTTTTATATCTTATAAAACTGCAGCGTACATACAAATATTTCTTTTATTTTATTTAAAAAAAGGTTCAACCTTTTATTTGGCTTTTTTAACGTCGGAAGTACAGGGTGTCCCAAAAAAGATGGGAATTTAGTGACGAATTCGATATCGTCTTTTTAAATAATTCTTTGATTTAGTATAGTGATACCTATTGAGAAAGCTGTAATCTGTAAGAGTTTCGTCTGCTATGTTTACAATTTGTTTGTTTATGTTTTGACTGCATACGGTTGTACTTAGTAAAACAAGGAAATTGAAGTATACATTATAGTATTGCTGTACTGCTGAAAATTGCAGTATAGTATCAGAGTAAACTTGTCCGTCTTCACTATTCATCTTGCGGAGACATTATAGACACATCTTTACAGTCGTTTACCGTTTTCATAAAATAAACTCTAGCAGACATAATAATATTATTTCTTTTGAAATTAGGTATTACAATCCTAATTTATAACAAAAACGATATCGAATTCGTCACTGAATTCCAATGTTTTTTGGGACACCCTGTAGGATATTTGTTGCTAAAAAACACAATGATGTTGCATATAAAATTGAGATTTCAGATTCGTCTGAATAATTTCCTTTTTACATTTTTTCTTAATTTCTACAATTATACAGATTAATTTTTTTCATACAAATCTTATTTTAAATTATGCTGGCTGAAGTGCCCGGCGTTGCCTGTAGAATTTTTTAAATTATTTTTTTGAAAAAAATAGATATTTTTTAGCCTATGTCACCCCCAGGGTACTCAAGGATTCCCTCAAAAAATGTCAGTCCATTCGGCCCAGCCGTTAGGCCAGCTATAGCGGACATATAAGGATAAGCAATAGATTATTATATTGTTTTTTTTATGATTGCAGCTCACATACAACTCACAAACAAATATTTCTTTTTTACTTTTATTCCAAAAAACAACAAGACACATTAACTATATATATATATATAAACTAAAGGTCCTGGTTAAAAGTATACCAATTTTCACCCACTCAATGTAGACTTTTGTTGGGCAATGTATTTTAAGTATTTAAGTATATACAGTTTCTTACAACATTTTTAACGTATTTTAATGAGCTATTGAACTATAGTTCAGATTTCAGAAAAATCTAAAATTTTCTCCTGCACAAAGGATTAAATATTATTATTAAATTCCAATCCTTAACAAAAGGAGGACTAAAAAGATGCGATATTTTAAAGAATTAATATTTTTTTCTTTCAATTTAGAATCGAGATTCCAGAAGAAAATAAGAAGTGCAGTAATGTTCCTCAATTCATCTTTTAGGAACATATTAAACCATACTCAACATTCATAATATACATTCTAAACTCTATACAGCGCAAAAATAATCTCTCAGAGCCAAAAATTTAAGAGAACGAGAGGGTCAAGCACCTTATAGTATTTTATCAGCTTATCAATTTGCTTATCAAGCGGCCATATTTTCATTGTAGTTGTAAAACTCAAAATTTTGTGGATTTTCTGATAACATTAATAAATTTTCAGGCAAAATTTTTCATTTTTGAGTGTCCCTGGGTTGGAGCTGTCGCAAAATTTGGGCCCGATCGGTTCAGCCGTTTAGACGTTCATTGAATAGAGACAGAGACAAGCCAAATTTATATATAGATTTCATTAAAATAAACGACCGGGGTTTCTATCCACGATCTTAATTATTGTGTTATACATTAATATAGATTAAAGAGCCCTTTATACTATCTAATTGATAGAGTATCCGAGCCCTAAAATCAGTTTATGCATTGTTGACATATTGTACTCATGTACTGATCATGTACTCATGTACTAATCTGTATTCAAGTTGCAGTTGTAACGAAACATCAATGCGACCAAAATTGATATAGCAAAATTGATATAGCAATGTTTTCCCATTTTCTGTAAATATTCAAACCAGTTTTTTGTAAATAAACACAGATATAAGTTCTGTTAGATGCAAAAACTTTGAAAACAGCCTTATCCAGCAATTTTCTCGGGCCTCCAAGAGAAGTTGAAGTGTTGAAGTGTTGAAGTGTTGAAGTGTTGAAGTGTTGAAGTGTTGAAGTGTTGAAGTGTTGAAGTGTTGAAGTGTTGAAGTTGAAAAATGCACTCGATATTAGTGACTTAAAAATTTGATTCAACCCTAGTCCTGGGTGCTTGCGAGGCAATTTATGTTGCGGCCCTAACTGTTAAAATCAAGCGCCACATTTTCTGGAATTTGACAAAATGATACTCTTGGTCAATTTTTTAGACGTTCTACCATAGGTAGATAGAAAGATATAGTTGTACCTATGGTAACATGAATAAGAAATTGGCCATCTATCTTTATATTTTAGACGTTCTACCATAGGTAGATAGAAAGATATGGTTGTACCTATGGTAACATGAATAAGAAATTGTCCATCTACCTTTATATTTTAGACGTTCTATCATAGGTAGATAGAAAGATATAGTTGTACCTAACATGAATAAGAAATTGTCCATTTATCTTTATATTTTAGACGTTCTACCATAGGTAGATAGAAAGATATGGTAACATGAATAAGAAATTGTCCATCTACATTTATATTTTAATCCAAATATATTAGATTGTCACATTCAAGTATCAGCTTGTTAATAATGTTAATAAACGAACTATGTCAAATATTTTTTTTTTTTTTTTCACTAAATAATCATTATTTTCTTCCCTTTACAAAGCTTTCATGACACATGACACAAAATTGACAAGTCTAGAAATAAATGTTTTACTTATTTTTTTTTGTATTTATGGTGGATTTGCTGTTATTATTATTATTTTTAATTATATTAATTTTTTTGAGAAAAAAATACCTTAATCACGAAGTTATCTTTTTCCCTGAATTGCTTAGATCAGATAACATTTTGTAATTTTTTATTCCATTCATATTTAAACTTAAACTATTTTATCTACAAAAGACCGAATTTCATTAATTTCAGAAATCGCGCTGGCGCTGGTTCAAATTCTGAATCACCGAAAAATGAAAGGTCTGCACCATCAGGTTGTAAAGATATTGGAATTATATCTTATCTGTTAATTTTCTGGATGGTTTAACAATGGTTGTATAAAAGTGATGATGAAAATGACACCAGATTAGGATGGGAAACTCCACGCATGGATCATTTAGGCCTTGGTAAGGTTTTAAAATCTAAAACTCACATCCTTAAAAAAAATCCAAAAATGATTAATATTGGAATAAACATCCTTAGTGATAGTGATACTTCACATTTATTTACTCGAAAATCACTTTAAATTACGTATTTTAAAGTTAAACAGAAAAAAATGTTTATTTTTAAGAAAATATCTAAAATATTCTGCTTATTTATCCAACCTTATTCATTTGATATATAATTCGCCAAGCTATCCAACTTTTTGAATCGACTGTCGACTTTATGTACCGCTTGACAACATTTATGTACTCCTTGACAACTTTTATGTACCGCTTGACAACATTTATGTACTCCTTGACAACTTTTATGTACCGCTTGACAATTTTTATTACTGCTTGACAACTTTTATGTACTGCTTGAAAACTTTTATTCACCGCTTGACAACTTTTATGTACTACTTGACAACTTTTATGTACTGCTTCACAACTTTTATTACCGCTTGACAATTTTTATTACCGCTTAACAACTTTTACTATAGCTTGACAACTTTAATGCACCTCTTGACAACTTTTATGTACTACTTGACAACTCTTATGGAACGCTTGACAACTTTTATGTACTACTTGACAACTTTTATTACTGCTTGACAATTTTTATTACCGCTTAACAACTTCTACTATAGCTTTAAACTTGAATGCACCTCTTGACAACTGTTTTTACCACTTGAAAACTTTTATGTATCGCTTGATAACTTTTATGTAACGCTTGACAATTTTTATGTACTGTAGGTGGCAATTTGCCAATTGTGCAATTTCCAAAAAGTTAGGTTAGGCGCCGTAGGCTGTAATGGGTGCCGAACGCTCCGACTAGAATGGGTTAGGGGGCCGAGCGTTTCAGCTAGAACAGGCTAGGGTCCGAGCGCTATGGCTAGGACAGACCTGGGATTATATACTGCACATAGATATATAAATACATAAATAGTTGAGAAGTTTTATTGCCAAGTTGTTGACAGCTGCAACAACAATTAATTCAGTTTTTATTGCATTTCACAACATTTCTAATTAAAACAACTACAACCTTAAAGGGACTGTAACCGTAATTTGAAAGATGCAAAGATGGCAATGCCCGATTCACAAAAGTAACCTTAACAGCTTGTCACTTTTGTAGAGAAACTTAAACACTTAAAAAAAAAATTCTCAAAATTATAAACATTAATATCCAAATTAATACTTGACGAAGGATACTGTTGTAAATCAGGCATTGCCATTTTTGTATGGAGTGTCACTTCAAATTACGGGTACAGTCCCTTTAAAGTTTAATCCTTTATGTGCACAACAACATGGAAGATATTTTCTTTCCGCTTTCTAGAATAGAACTCTGGCAATTTCCTTCATCGACTCTGCTGCATAAATTCACAAATTCAATTTTCAAGAGAAAACTATCGTTGTGAATTGTGAATTCCCCTCTTTTAATGGAGTGTTACAGACACAGTCCCTTATAGATTCAGCAAATTGAGGCGCATCTTTGGTTAATTAAACATGTTTTAATGAAATTAAAAACTGTATTTTGATCGTATAATTCAATAATTTCATTTTGGATGCAATATATTTATAGATCGTTTCTTTTGGAATAACAATAAATACAAAAATATATTTTAGCTCTGGTTCTTTACGGTATATCTACATTCACTGTGTGCGGAAATCTTCTCATTATAATAACAGTATTTAGGGTAAGTAAAATTAAATTTTCAAGGCTTCAGGGCTCCTCGCGGCTCTTCACATTGAAACATATAATTGATTACATCTGAAAACAAGCAGTTTCGCCAAATTTTCTGTTTAAAATCCACACATTTCCAAGCAAAAATATTAAATTTCGACTTGTCATTCGGGTCGGGTTTTCTCGGTTCTGCCGTTTTGAGTTTTATAATTTATTGTAAACATCATGTAAGATAGTTTACAGTTTCAGATAAATCTCTTTTTTTTAAATATAATATCAATAAACTTTTGAAATTTCAAACTTTATAGATATTGATTTAAATCGTCTAATATAAAAAAAATTAGACAATTACAGTTTGTGATTAGTTACTTGATAAAAATGTAAGTCATCTCGTACAACACGAGATTACCTTTTCTGTTTTGTTTGGATCTAATAAAAGTGAAAACTATTGAATAAACCAAAATTATTGTTACCACATAAATTGAAAATTTTGAAAATCCACCAAAGAAAACTGAAGAATCTGCGAAATCTTAAATTCCATTTCTTTAATCAAGTTCTTATGGAAAAACGTTAGTAGACAAAGGAAATAATGCAAAGTACAAAATAGGACGCCAAGCATCCTAAATTACTAATCTTATATGTTTACCAAATATATTCATTAGATAGTGATCAATTATTCTTATCTTGTTTAAATAATTAATTATTCTGACAATCAATTTGCTCATTAGCAGAATACTGAATTATAATTATCAAGGGAAGAAAGGAGGTAATGATGAATGATATTGGCAAAAAAATCAATGTGTGGAATAATTTTAGTTTTTTTATTTAATTTTATAAACTATGTCAATTAAAAAATTTTGTTTTAGCATAAACCTTTTAAATAAATATGGAAAATTGATATTTTATCACTTTTTTTATAAGACGATTTTTATTGATAAACTTTTTATCACTTTGTATTCCTATTTTACTAGTAATGAGAAATGTACTAAAAAAAGGCGAATGTAACTTGTTATGGTGAAATTATAATAATAATATTGATAATAATAATAATAATAATAATAATAATAATTAATAATAACATACATATATTTATCTAGGATTCTAGTTTACACTCTGCAACAAATTATCTAATTTCATCTTTAGCAGTAGCTGATCTTCTTGTAGGTTAGTTATGTTATGTTATATTAGTTATTATACCTAAAGTAGCAAACCATAAAACTGAAAACCGACACACCAGAAAAGTGGTTCAACTACGTCTTTGCAGTTCAACTACTTCTTAAGATATAGTTGATTGGGTTCTGATTTTAACATTATATCTGTGAATTTCAAAATTTTATTTACTGAAGGGTTATATTTATTTACTGAAGGGTTATATTTATTTACTGAAGGGTTATANCTTCTTGTAGGTTAGTTTCATTAGTTAGTTATTATACCTAAAGTGGAAAACCATAAAACTGACAACAGACACACCAGAAAAGTGGTTCAACTACGTCTTTGCAGTTCAACTACTTCTTAAGATATAGTTGATTGGGTTCTGATTTTAACATTATATCTGTGAATTTCAAAATTTTATTTACTGAAGGGTTATAGTAAATTATTTACTGAAGGGTTATAGTAAATTATCTCAAATTTAGATTTATAGTAAATAATTTACAAAAGAATAATCGATTTTACAATTTACCTGAATTTAAACTAAGAGATTTTTAAAAATAAATTCATATTCTTCCCTATGGAACTAAGGTTATTTGGGTCTGTCTGGGCCGAGCGCTGCGGCTAGGACAGGCAAGGGGGCCGAGCGCTGCGGCCACGGGTTAGGTCAAGTTAAGACACTTTCTTCCCAGTTCTGTTAAAAATCACACATTCTAAAGACCCAAAAAAACGTTCTCTAGGAATATACCGGTTATTTTAAGAGAATATTGTTCTCATGCATCAATTATTGCTTTGAAAAATACACCTCTTGACTGTCTGTTCAGAAAGTTTCACACTGTATTTCTGATAACCATCAGACTATATGACTCTACTGCCTAATAACTGAACTTGACTGTCCGTTCAGAAAGTTTCACACTGTATTTCTGATAACCATCAGACTATATGACTCTACTTACTGCCTAATAACTGAACTTGTTTATACAAAAATATTAAATAGGATGGTTTAACAATGGTTGTNAGAAAGAATGTTTAACTGATAAGACATTTCATAGCTAGATAGAACATTTAAAAATATAAATTTTATAGGTCGATCATTTCATAGACGTCCTTTCTATAAAAATGCATGCCTTTAAAATGTCCTATCTAAGAAGTGTCTTCCTTGAAATGTCCTGTCTATGAAATGTTCTTTCTATGAAATGTCCTTTCTATAAAATGTATTTTCTATGAAATGGCCTTTCTGTGATATTCCATTCTATGAAATGTCCTTGCTATGAAATGTTCTTTCTATGAAATGTCCTTTCTATGACTTTTCCTTTCTATAAAATCTCTTTCTAGGAAATGTCTTTTCTATCAAATGGCCTTTCTATGAAATATGTCCTTTCTATGAAATGTCCTTTTTATGAAATGGCCTTTCTATATAATGGCATTTCTATAAAATGGCATTTCTATAAAATGTCCTTTCTATGAAATGTCTTTTCTATGAAATGGCCTTTCTGTGAAATTTCCTTTCTATGAAATGTTCTTTCTATGAAATGTCCTTTCTATGACTTTTTCTTTCTTTAAAATGTCCTTTCTTTGAAATGTCCTTTCTATGAAATGTCCTTTCTATGAAATGGCCTTTCTATAAAATGCCCTTTCTAAAAACTGTTCTTTCTATAAAATATTCTTTCTATGAAATGTTCTTTCTATCCAATGTCCTTTCTATGAAATGTCCTTTCTATGAAATGTCTTTTCTATAAAATGGCATCTCTATAAAATGCACCTTTCTATGAAATGCCCTTTCTATGAAATCTTCTTTCTATGAAATGTTCTTTCTATGAAATATTCTTTCTATGAAATGTTGTCTTTTTAAATGCTCTTTCTATAAAATGTCCTTTCTATTAAACGTCCTTTCAATGAAATGATCATTTCTATTAAACTTTCTTTCTTTAAAATGTCCTTTCTATAAAATTTGTTTTCTATAAAATGTCCTTTCCATAAAATTTCCTTTCTTTAAAATGTCCTTTCTATGAAATGTCCCTTTTATGAAATGTTCTTTCTATGAAATGTCCTTTCCATAAAATTTCATTCTTATAAAATGTCCTTTCTATGAAATGTCCTCCCTACACCAGTGTGTATCAAGTGTATTAAGCCAACTTTTGATTCAAGTGTGTTAAATTTATATTGTGCATGCAGTAAAAATTCAAACAACGTTTTAGTCTAATTCCGTTCTATGAATAATATCTAAATAGAGATGCTTCATATTCAGGAAATAAATTCATTAATAGTTTCAAACTTTGAATTTTATTTTCACTTTTTTTAGTAGTTTCATTTTGAATTTATGATTTGATCTTATTTGAGATTTTGTCTGTGAGAACTCAATTGTTTGTTTTGATAAAAAAAAAATTTTCATAAGAATTTTCCCTACTAATTCAGCCAAAAAATTCAAAAAAAGAGCAACGTTGATATTGAAACCTGAGTGGAAAAGAATACCATAAAATGTATCACAATTTGTAGAGTTTTAAGTATTTGATGTGATTCCGTAGTTTAGCTATATAAAGCGTGCATACACTTCTCGAAAGCAAAAATGGCAAAGACTTTTTTTTAGTTTTTTTTTTAAAATATGAAAATTGATGATTTTAAATGTTTCAAAGAAGGTATACTTCATTTTTGTCGCTTAGATATTTAAAGATATTTTTTTTTATCAATTTTTAGGTCTTGTTGTAATGCCCTTTGGTGCCACGTCTGAAGGTAACTTTGATTTATCCAACTATTTTATTTTATCAATATAATTTGATGGGGTGGAGCCTGGAAGGAGTGGGGGACAAATAAGTATGCATTAAACTCTTTTTTCTTCAATTTTTAAAAAAGAAGTTAAAAATTAAAAAATTAAAAAAATTTTTTTTAATATTTTTAAGCAAGGTATTCATTTTAAAAATATTTAATTAGGTTTTATTTTTTATTTTTATAATTCATAATAAAATTGCATAATTTAATAATTTAATAGTTTAAACTTTCCAGGTCTCGCAAAATATCCTAACTTTTAACAAATGTATGAAAATTAATTTTTAATTTTCTAAATGAGTTGGCCATAATGATATCTGAAATTAGCTAAAAGCAAATAAAATACTAACTCTTCCGACCCCCATCAGATTCAGAAATCCGAATTTTGGATAAAATACATTTACAGATGATTATCAAAACTTAATTTATAATTTATGAATAAAGAGAGTTTTAAGTAAAATTGTTATGGGATGGATGTTATAGTTAAAATATTAAACTGTTATTTTAGGGCTGAATAAAGCCTGGATGTTTGGGCCTCTAGGCTGTGAAATCTGGCAAAGTTTAGGAAAAATAAAATAAATTAATTTGATCCTTTTATAATACACAGTGCGAAAACCAGAAAATTGCGGAATAGGAGGACGACCTTTAAATACAAGTTATTATTTTATCAAATCCAATGAACATGAGATTGTAAAGATATTTGTACAGTGTTCACAGACCATTTAAATAAAAAAGGAATTTTTAACCTAACCCGTAAAGTTCAGATTTTAAGGCCAATTCTCATTAAAAAAAATATTAGGCCTCAAACTTTAATGGTTAGGATGCAATGAAATATGCTTATTATTACTAATGACATTGGTGGGAGTTCTAGTCACGTGATACGGACATATTTATTATATTATTAATTGTATCGATCCGTTTGTATGATCCGTTTAAACCTACTATTTTTATGCAACATTTTATATATATAGATTTTCGTATCAATTTGACACAGTTTTATATCAATTTCTTGAGACAGGAACATTAGAAAGAACTCTCATGGGTCTCGTTTGATTTGGAACAACATTAAATACATTAAATATTGCTTTGATGTTGTCCCTCTAAGCTCGAATTTGCTTAGCGTGCAGTGTCAGCAACTTCTGTTAAAAATTGCATCCAAGTTTCTCAAACTTTAAACAAACAGTTTAGATATTCAGAAAACTGAAGGAAACTTTTTATTTATTTGTTTGCGCAGATGTTCTTGCATCAACAGCCTCTATTCTAAACCTCTGTGTTATATCCCTGGATAGATACTGGGCTATAACAGATCCTTTGAAGTATCCAGTCAAAATGAGTGACAGGTGATTTATTATAAAGACTGTAGGAGTAATTTTTAAAATACTCTCCACTATGAGTGGGTTGTCTGATTTCCAAATATGATATTTAAGTCTGGAAAATTCATCAAGTACACTTTCTCAATAAAAGTTTAGAAATATAATACAATGTATTCATATATAATACAAGGGTGTACACTGGGGGGAGGGGGGGAAGCTAGGGGGACACTTTTAAAATCTGAAACTGAATTGTGAAGAGCATAAAAAATTAGTTTGCTTTTTTCTGCTAATTTTGTTTAAATTAGAGATAAAGTAGTAATTGCAAGGTAATTGGACTGTATGTGTACCTTTAAAGTATCCAAGAAGCCAAATGTTATACATTTACAGTTCAAATTTTGCATTTTGCACATATTTGGCCCCTCACAAGATTTATTTCTGTGTACACCCTTGATATAATATTATTTCAAAATTTCCATATCTATTATGTATGAAGAACAAGGATGAGTCATCCTTAGTGTAGAACTAAGGTGGGGTTAAGTACAGATTTGGCTGTGACATTTCATAACTGAGAGAGAGAAGTTTTATGACAACAATAACTTAGAGGTTCATCTTGGGCAAGGTTGGAAGTCCAGACTTGAGAAACGTGGTCTATCAGATTCTTCACAATAAGCCAGTTTTTGATCAGTTTTCAAATACCACACTATCATATGCAATTTAAAAGTAGTGTTGTATGAGTATCCCTGTTACTTAACAAGTAAAACTACACCTTTGACCAATAGAAAGGCTTCCTGGTGTTAATGCTATCTATCTATCTTTTTTTCTGTCTTCTGTTTGGTCTAGAATACGCTGTATAATGTCATTTTCCCTAATATTGTAGGAGAGCTGGAATTTTGATCTCCCTTGTGTGGATCTGTTCTTGTATCATCTCCTTCCCAGCCATAGTTTGGTGGAGATCAACTTCAAGTGGTATGCTAGATTTAGAAACAATTAAAGGGATTGTTCAAGTATTTTGGGCAATTTACGAGGTACCAACTTTGATTGCTTTGTTAAAAATAAAAATAAATCAAAATGAAACAATTTTTTTAAAAGAAAAAACGAACAGGAGGTAGCTTTTAAAATTTTAAATGAAACCATAAAGTTGAGTTTGTGCAATCTAACAACTGCTGCACACAATTTATGAAAAATTTAGCAAAAACAAAAGTTTTTTATTCAAAACTTATTTTTTCTGTTTCTTTAGTTTTAAAACCCAAATTGAAACAAATTTTTTTAATTTTTAAAAAATCATGCCCATCCTTAACTTTACATTTATGTTTATTTCTGTATGAGGTTTTAATAATTTTCCAAATAATACCTGTTTTCGTTTTTTTTTGGTGTTCTTACATTGATTTGATAATCTTCTTGGGAAAACATATTCTCAATATTTGAAAGACAACTAATACACTCATATTTCTGTCCATTTTTATATGCACTATATTACATATTTTCACTTACATGGAAAATTACAGAAAAATTAAAAATTAAACTGTTAATATTATTTTTCGCCTGTCATTTCTATTCTCAGTGAAGCTGAGCCAAGGTTGTATTATAAGGTTGCTTACTCTCTATGCGCTCCAATGAATGGAAAATGTTGCAGTCCCCTTATCATGGATAGATGAAAATTTATATGACGTTACTCTAGCCTCTATAACCAGTGCCATTCTTTTAGGTTTTATCTGTTTATCTCAGGGGAAAACATTTTCCTTACATTGGAGGGAATAGAGATAAAGCAACCTTATGGTGGTACCTCTAGAAAAAAATCTTAACAGTCCCTTAACTTTAAATCGTGATGACATTTTAAACAACAGTTTTTAGAATCTTGACATGTATAAAAAATCATTGATAGCAATATAACGGCAATTTTTACTACAGAGGTAGGTGTTTATATCAATACAATGAAGACAAATTTTCTAATTAAGTTTCGATTATTAACAAATTTTTTTTTCAAATTGCAAGTTAATAAGTAGTCAAAAAGAAGGTTTTTTAATTGGCAGCTTTTTGTGACTTTTATGATTTAAACGTGTATCCATCCTGTTTAACAGCTTGATTTTAATTTAAATTCAAAAGCCAAAGTCGTCTTCATTGTATTTATATAATCACCTACCACTGTGGTATAAAAGAAACATATTGGAAACAATGAACAAAATACATGTTTTCTAATTAATATTGGTTTATGATTTTTTCATAATTGTTGTTGAGAGGCTTTTAGGAGTTTAACTGTCAGACATGCAATCAAAATACGCGAGTCACTTAAAAATATGTCTACTGCAGTTCCTTTAAATCTAACCAATTATTTGATAATTGCAGGACCCCCTCCACCCTGGACTTGCCAGTTTACCGAGAACATTGGATATCTTATATTCTCTAGTTCTGTATCCTTTTACCTTCCCCTTGGAGTCATGGTCTTTACATATATAAAGATATATCAGGTACAGTCCCTTTAAACTTCTCAAAAAAAGGTTTATTTTATGTGAAGCTATTGGTACGACTTTACAACCTTTGATACTCATCTACTTTTGAGCTTGCACAAAATAATGAGCAAAAAAGAGAAGGAAGTCTTTTTCATTTTTTAAAAGTTCATATAATGGGATAGCTAATAAAAAAAAGGAGTTGTACTCTGATAAAAATATTTTTCATAATGAAGCATTTAAGATGTGAAATTTTCATGCAAAATGTGCAAAGATGTTTTCTACCTGTCGGAGAGCCTTTGTAACATCTTTCATGAGGGTTAAGAACACTAGACAAAAGACTTTAGATGTGCTTTCTAATCCAAAAATTTGGGTATTGTGAATATTAAAAAAGATTAACAATCACTGTAAATGGACAGTAAGTATAATTTCAAGTGACCCTCCATGCAAAGAGGGTAATGCCCGATTGATTACAATACCTTTGAACCCTTTGACTGTTCATCAAGTAAGGAGATCTTTCTGTTCAAACATATCAAACCCCGCTTAATTTCCTCTAAATCACAACTGTCTGAACTCAATCAGCTAATCTGTTCCTTGTCCAACTTGAGAGTAGATCAATTGTTTTATGTTATCAGCCTTTCAAAAATTCTGAAGTAAATTTATATTTTCTCCTAATTTTTAAAAATTAACCGTTGATATTCTAAAAAATACAACAGCTTGCAAACTTAGAGTGAAGCAATTAAAAGCATTTTATTATATTAACATTGATTTATCCAACATTGTTGATCAGTCAAAGGTCAAATGGGTACTGTTGAAGAGGGAACACCCTAGTTTCACCCGTCCATTAGGATTTTTATCCAATAAAACACAAGCGCGATTTTTTGACCAATAGCGATAGTGTGCTATCTATCTATCTTTAAAAAAATCCACCAATAGGAGAAAAATAAAGAAATTTAGCGGCGATATCAAATGGACTGAATTACTACTAATCATACTAGGGTGGGAATGCTCCTCTTAAAATGGAAGGTTGTTTGAAATTAGGATTATTATAGTCCCTTTAAGCTATGAGGCTGAAAATTGAAACAATTTATTTTGTGAAAAATGTTAGAAGCACTTGGTCACTGAAATTGACGGTTTTGTAAACCTTGTAATTTTATTTAATTATGTTGCTGAAGTTGGGCTATGGACTTAAGAAAATTTTAAAAATCACACAAAATTAAAGAAAAACCTTTCCCATTCCAGGTCTCCTCTTTTTCCCCCTTGTCTTTACACCTTTTGTATTTTCCCTTTCCCCTTTACTCCTTTATCTTTTCCCTTTATTGCATTTCTTTACCCTTCTCCTTTCCAAGTTACTGCAAGTTTAATATCAATTGAAAATTTTATAGATTTTTAAAATAACTAAAATTGTTTCCTTACAACAACTAAGATCTTAAATTCATCGTCAATAAAAAGAATTTGAGAACAAAGGATTGTTAAATTTAAAATAACACTCAAATTTCACTGAAAGAGTGGTATGTCTTGTTTTCAAAGCGAATAAACTTTGTCTGACAAAGTATGTATTTGAATTCCATGTTCTTGTTTTTTCAAACTGATTATTTTTATTTGTGATTTCTCTACAAAATTGACATGTTTCTTGCTTCAGAAGATGAAGAACTTAACAGAGTTATCACTTTAAAGGAAAACCTACGCTATCTTTCACATTTTTCATCAGATTAATGTTTCAAGGGTTCTCTTGTTAATCAGGAATACCACTCTTTAGACTAAGGGTACTTCAAATTATATCTATGCAGTCCCTTTCAGGTTTAAAATCTTTATGCCTCATTTGCTATCTCTTAAATGTTAATTCAAAATCTACAGTTACTTTTAGAAAACCATTTTGATGTAGACTTTGTACTTTACTAGGCTGCCCGGGCCTATAGTATGAGCCTAAGAACTGGAACACGACAACAAAGGAAAATAATTTATTACTGTTTATTTCCTTTTACGCCTTTTTACTTACATTACTTGCAACCACTGTTAGAAATAAAAATTGGTTTGTATCCTTAGCATTTAATGTTTTTAAAGAAAAATGTTTTCTTTAAGTCAAAACGTTTAATTATGCTGCATTTTGAAAATTACTGCAGGAGGGTAGGTTATGTCTCATTTTTTATTTTTCTAAACTAACAAATCATTGCCAATAAAAAAAATGAAGGGGCAAAACTAACAAACTGATAGTTTCAACCTTTTTTAAGCAAATACGAAACAATAGTATCTCTTATGCTATTTTCCCTCAATTAAATTTGAGTTTTTCAATTTCTGTTGTGAAGCAAAAATATTTAATGTATTTTATATTTAAGTTACTCCTGCAATTTTACTTAAAAAAGAACCTCAAGAATCTCATTTAAGTCTACAACCCCCCAAATAATTTTTTTTTCTAATCATAATGAATAAATATGTCAAAACATATTAAAATATTGTCAAGAATAAAATTTAGTTTTCTTTGAACAAAAATTGTGTGAAAAGCTTGAAGCAACAGTAATATATTACTACTTAGCTCCAGTACTGGGGGGCTTAATGATGTAACCCTTAGAGTACATCGTGGAAGAGCCCTAGACCCTCCTTCAACAAGTAGTGATCAACTAGAAGTAACATACTCTTCAAGTAGTTGGTCTTTAGGTAGGGAATGGATCAAACTTTCACTGTTTTGAAAAAAGATAGCATGGTTTTAAAAACAACAAAGAAAAAACAAAAACAACCCTTTATTAAGACCATTAACAACAACCCTTTGTTATAAGGATTGTTAACGACAATGGTGAAAAAATTAGTCATTAATTTGGATTTTTCAGAGATGATATGAAATTTTTCTGAAAAATTGAAATTTTCCAAAAATTCATTTACACATTTGAAAATAACATTTAAATTTTCTTAGTTTGTATAAAATTTTCTAAATAACCATTTTTAACTTTTTTTATTTTTGAATTTATAATCTTTAACAGAAAAATTTATTTTGAAAGAAAATAAAAATTTTGTCGAAACCAGTATTTATTGGAACACTCTGCTTCAATTGTAGTGTAGTAAAGTAAGTCAGAAGTGTAGTATAGTGGATGATGCGTAGGTCAAACATGTAGTACAGCAGATGATACGTAGGTCTGAAGTGTAGTAGAGCAGATGTGTTTGCAGTTTTTTAGTTGTTTAGCCTATCTAAGAATGCCTGACGTGACAAACTGATTGAAGGTTAGAGCTGATTTAACTTCAAACACATATTTCTGATTTATTTTCTGTTGGAGGTTAAATGGAGGGGGTTGGGGGACGTCTTTCAGCCCTATCTCAAATTATGTCACCATTAATTTTTTTCCATGCAGCCAACAGAGTATATACCAGTATCATAGTGTTTCCATTTTCCTTAAGTTTCTGGCAAGAGGTAGGGGGAAGAGAAGCATAGAGAAACCCCTTCTTCTCTGCACTATTATTTTCTTTTTTTCTAAGAAGGCTGTACTGCCATGTTTTATTCCACACAGGGTTCTGCTCAGCCACAAGAAACTAGGAGAGAGTTTATCATAGAAGAGTTCCCTACCATTTTTCCTGTTTTTCTTCTTGTTTTTGTTTGTAGGTTTATGAAAGCTTTACTTTAAGTTTCATGTCCAAATCCAAGTTAGGCCTAGTGATCTTAAAAGTGGAGCCCACAACATTTTCCCACTAAGAAATCAATTTCAAATGCTGTTTTTGAAAAAAAGAGGAGTTGGAAATTTGGAGTAGTTAGGAAGGCAGGGTATCAAGGAACCCTTTTTTTTCTCCTGGATTTATACTCTTTCAAAGTTCTGCAGCATATTAAAGTTTACCCATTGGATTTACACTGCATGTATATAAAAATGAGGAGTTGCCACTATTTTACTTCAAATTACGGCCTCCTCTACAGCAATCTTTTCCTCGCAGCCGGCAGAGTATTGCAGTATCATAGTGCATGGTGGACAAACTATCAAGATTCTACTTTCAATGTTACAATTTTCCTTGTTTCTGGCGAGAAGGTGGGGAATGAGAAGCATAGAAAAACACCTCTCTCTCTGCACTAATATTTTCTTTTTATCCAAGTAGGGTGTTCTGCTATGTCTTATTCCACACAGGATTCCGCTCAGCCATGTGAAACCAGGAGTACTGTATAAGCACCTGACTGTGCTGAAGCTCCGAGGCAACTGAATTTTTTTTTAAAATTACATTTGGTATTACTACAACTATTTTTTAATTGTTTTTATAAATCATGAACTCAAATCTTTTTAGGCCCTTATCATAATCTGGACACGAAAAGGGGAAGTATTGCCAGGCTACCATTAGATTTTAAAGATCAGGAAAATATTCAAAAATGATAAAATTCAACTTTAAGATTTATATTTTTTAAACATTGGTATTAAAAATTTTATTCAACTTATTTTAGTTTATTTTGTTGCTGTTGCAGAAGAAACTCAAATCTTCAACTTAAAGTTTGTAAATAGTTTGTTCATAGAAAATAAGAAAAATTTATCCTTCTAATGCTAAGATTTGAATCCTTTTGATCTCTTTTTTAATTCTCTGATTAACAAATTTTGAAGAAAAACAATTAGAAAAAGAAAAATATGGTTTCTAAGAAAATAGCCAAATTCAACAAAGAAGCAAAAGCTGCTAAAACTCTTGGTAAGTTTAATTCCAAAAATATTAAGAATCAGGCAGTAAAAATGTTTTAAAATATTGAAATAAAAATTTAATTAATATGTGACTGAAAGATGCTAGCTCATTTATTCTGATTTCTTTTTTCCAAAATAAAAATGTTCCAACAAATTTTACACTAACAAGTTTTGCAAAGACTGGGTTTCGATCAGGCATCAGTTGTAAAAATATAAATCTTGCATTACAATTTCACACCATAAAGTTTTTCAAAGGTTTGGGATAATGTTGGACATTTTCATCTTTAATTAGGGTTTCCAACATAACAGATTATTCACTTATTCGAAATAACGTGCAGTTACGGAAAATAATTTTCATTTCTTGTAATTTTGCAGGAGTACATGTAATTTGCGAAACTTCAATTTTACGTAATTTTTACAAAGTAATTGCTCGAAATTTTTTATAATAATTACGCATAAATAGCAAAACTTTGATTTTGCAAAAATTAAAGCGTAATTTTGAGTGATTTTTATAAGGTAATTTAGCAAAATTTTGTAACAATTACGGGTAATCAGCAAAAAATCTATTTCACAAAATTACGCTGTAATTTTGCACGATGTCTACAAAGTAATTTTGCAAAATTTTGAATTAACTATGCCTAATTAGCAAAACTTCAATCTGAAAGTATTTAAATTATCCAATCAGATTGGACATGGTTGTAGCGCACATATCCTTACACATTTTTTCCTGCTGTAATCAATTCTGAGAATTAATATGTGTTTTTGTAATTACAGAATGGTTTTGTATTACTTAATTTCATATGATTACGCTTTAATTATGCAAAACTTGACTTTCTTTCGTATATGTAATTAACACATCATTTTGTGTAATGCGTAAGTGAAAGAAAGTGTTGCATGTCATTACACGTAATTATGCGTAAGGTAATAATGACTGGAAACCCTATAGTTAAATAAAAATTCAGGAACTGTGATGGGTGTCTTCATAATTTCCTGGCTTCCATTTTTTGTGATCAACATTGTGGCAGGATTCTGTCCTTCATGCATCAAGGTAAGAAGAAATCCTAGCTTTATTATTGCAGCTCAGCTACAGCATTGGCTTTAAAACTTTTATCATAGTATGCCATCTTTAATCATGGTACGCCATCTTTAATCATGGTACTCATCTTTAATTATTGTAGCAATGTAATTATTCATGCTCACACAAATATCATTTGATTGGCATACTATCCCAATTTACCTTACATAGTCTGAAATCAAAATTTCAGTCCAGTATTTGAAATTAACCAATATTTAAAGTGTGATAAAAATGATTTAATCATGATAGCCATCTATAATCTTAGACATCTTGTAATTTAAAAGTTTTGCCAACTTTCTCCTGTTATAGCTTAGTTTTTCCTTAAATCTTATAAATTTTTCTTGGTTAAACTATATACTCCACTTGTCTCTACATTGTGTGCACATTTTAAAAATCCCATGTTTGTTGAGGATGTGCAACTGGTTCTGGGTATAGCTACCTGGCTGGGGTGGACTAACAGCGCTATGAACCCTGTCATCTACACCTGCTGTAGTAGAGAGCTTAGAAGGTGGGTTCAGACTATTGAGTTCAAGTAAAAGTAAAACATATTATTATTGCAAAGCTTATACATATCCAAAAGCGTAAGGATGGTTTGTTAAATCAAAAGTATTTTCTCTGAGCCCAAACTGTAATAAATGTCAAATAACGAACAAGTCAGCTGTTTACTGGCAAATGAAGAAAGCCATTGTCTTCCCTGGATGGTCAAATCTCTGATAAAACAGCTGTTAAAATATTTAAAACCAAAACACTTAGTTTAGTTAAGAATGCATATTTCAGAGCTTTCTTTAAAACTTTGGGATGCTGCCATCCCTGCTGGACTCTACCTGGATTCTGGAGATCCCTTGCAATCAGTTCATACAAGGTGACTACAACAAAACTATTTAGAATTTAAAGGGACTGACACCAAATTTTCAATTCAACCAAGCAATACCCTTTAAACTTTTGTCAAAATAAAAAATTGAAACTTTTAATTTTCATTTGGGGATTTATTTTGTAGAAGGGGTTTACAGATTTATGAAGCAGAGACAAGAAAGAAAATTTACAGAAGTACAGACAAGAATTTAGATCTTAAACTTTGTTTTTTTTAAATCCACCGATAATTCAATAACTCCATTTTCAGAGCTCAACCCAAAGCTATAATACAGAACCAGGAAATCTGAAATTTGATCCCCAACTAAGAAGTCCGATGATTTACCTTGGTTCAGTTGTTCCAGAAGTTGTAGTTGTTCCACCTGTTCCAGTTTCCCAGTCAATTAGTAGTTCCTCAGAAGCCTGCCTAATAAAAGATATTCTTACTGAAGATTTGAATGGGAGTCAACAGAAATCTCAGACCTTTTCTGATTTTCAACAAGGAACGTATCCTAAATCATATTTGATAAACTGAATATATTTAAAGTTATTATTAATATTGATAGCTTAAATTTTAGATGAAAAAAGGATACTTAGAAATAATTTACAATATCCAAAGTATACATTAATCAAAAGCAGGAATACCAATAAAAATTTAAATTGATTTTAAAGATAATCATTATCTATTTTTAATTTTATCCTGAAAAAAATATATATTAAAATTTGTTAGAAGAAATAAATCGATTTTGGTCTATTTTGATCTATTCAAATCTACAGAATACATTGAAAGTTTAAAAAGTAATGGATTACTTGGAAAATTAGATTACAATCTGGCTACCTCATCACTGCCATCTTGCGGAAAAACCAAACAACTCAAGGTGGGTAATGGCTCAATTTTAATCATACTTTTTTGACTTGATTTAAATGCTTTTTCATAAAAATACTATTATACTCTTCAATTTGTTTGAAAGTAATTAAATAATAAAATCAATGAAACCATTGAAAATATAAAAAAAAAAATTGATAAAGAATTAAGTCTTTTTCACAAACTAAAATCTTCCAATCCCTTCATCTTTGCAACCGGAGATATTTTAAACTTAGAATATCTTGGTTACCAGAATTCAGAATTTGAAACATCTAAGGTAAACATTGGGTTGCAAAGATTTATGGATTAGAAAATCAGAGTATGTCATAAAGACTCAATTCCTGGGCCATTTACATTTGCATAAAATGATAATATTTAATGGATCAAACAATGCAATCAATAAATTTTTGAGCTCTTTTACAATTTAAACAAATACTAACTTATACAGCTAAAAGATGCCCCTCCGTATGAGGAGTGTGGAGAGGAACCTGGAATAACAGAGGAGTACCAAGTTCTAAATATTCGGTAAGGATGCCAACAAGAAATTATGAATATGTAAATAGGATCTCATAATGGCGCCATCAGGATATATTAATGTGATTTACATTTCCCCTTCATAACTAAGACACATTTTCATTTTTTTCATTTTAAAGTACTTAGATAAAATTAGAATAATAAACAGGCACAAAATTAGGAAAATTGGTTGTACAATTTGTGTATTCAATTTTAAAATGATAATTTAGCTCACACCATGAGAATAAAAATCCATATGGTTCAATTTAATTGAGCAGGAATGCAACTACAGTGTATGTCATGTATATCAATACATTCAAGTCAACTTCCGATAAAATTTTTATTTTTACCAAGCTTTCAAACCGAATGGATAATCATAAACATAGAATTAATTAACAGCTTCTCTTTACTTACTTGTGAACTTGTATTTTGGAGAAAATCTTGTTTGATATCAAAACTTAAATATAAAAGTTGTCCTCATTGTGCCTACCACTGTAAACCTAAATAAACTTTACCCCTAAGTATCCCCCCCCCCTCCAGTAAACATAAGCCAGGGTCTGAATTTACTGATAGAAAAAAGTAGTTGAAATAATGGATATTTGATCTCATTATTTACTTCAACAGAGCATGCACTACCAGTTAAGTTAAAGTATCTTTGCCTTATTCAACTAATTCTTACTTTCTATTAATTATGATTTCTGATGACTAACATCAAGATTAAACTATTAACGGAACATTTGATATTGAACTTATTTCATCTGGTTTAATAGGACTTAAAGGGACTGTAAAGGAAAAATGAAAGGGGGTATAGGCTAAAAGCTAATCACTTTAGCTCTTGATCGCGACCCATGTTTTATCTGATGTTCCTGTCTCCAGAAATTGATATAAAACTGTGTTAAAATTATACGAAAGTTCATATATGTAAAATTTAGAAAATCTAAAACTTAAATCATGTGACCAGAACTATTACCAATAGCAGAGCAGTATACTGGTCATGTGTCTCCGCCTGTGGCTGTATCACGTGACCACCTTACTGCACGACCATTGGTGGAATTTCTGGTCAAGTAATACTGACGTATAAATAATATTATGAATTAAATCTATCAAAAATAGAAATTACAAATATAAAATTAGAATTGGAGTAAACCTAAGTAATAATTAGCTTTCTCTGAGATATCATCGTTTTCAGATTGGTTGCTTATTTGCTGAATTTGATCTATTTAAACCCACTACTTTTATACAAAATTGTATATATATTAATTTTCGTATAAATTTGACAAAGTTGTAAATCAATTTCTCGAGATAGGAACATCAGATATAACTTTCATGGGTCGCGATTGAGAGCTAAAGTGATTAGCTTTCAGCCTATACCCCCTTTAATTTTTCCTTTAAAGTCCCTTTAAGGAAAAAGAAAAACTGAAACATAAAGATGAAAGATTACGAAACTGCAGATGTTAATGTAATATATCATCTGTACTATTCTAGGCGCCTGCATCCCACAGGAGTATTTGTATATAGAGTAGAGTCCCTCCAGCCTGTGATATCCTGTCTACAGAATACACAGTCTTTTACTCAAGGTAGTAGATTCTACATGATATCCTGTCTACAGAATACACAGTCTTTTACTCAAGGTAGTAGATTCTACATGATATCCTGTCTACAGAATACAGTTTGTTACTCAAGGTAGTAGATTCTACATGATATCCTGTCTACAGAATACACAGTCTGTTACTCAAGGTAGTAGATTCTACATGATATCCTGTCTACAGAATACACAGTCTATTACTCAAGGTAGTAGATTCTACATGATATCCTGTCTACAGAATACACAGTTTGTTACTTAAGGTAGTAGATTCTATATGATATCCTGTCTACAGAATACACAGTCTTTTACTCAAGGTAGTAAATTCTACATGATATCCTGTCTACAGAATACACAGTCTGTTACTCAAGGTAGTAGATTTTACATGATATCCTGTCAACAGAATACACAGTCTGTTACTCAAGGTAGTAGATTCTACATGATATCCTGTCTACAGAATACACAGTTGAAAGTGGATTATTTGTACGTAATTGCGAGCCCGGGAATTCCTTGCTATTGGAAACCCAGCATATAGACTTATTCTCACTAGAAGGAGATTTTACATTTAGTGTACAGTCAAGTTTACGGTCTATTGTCTTTATTTATACTTTTCATCTTGTTCTGGCTGCCTAGAGGTTGGTCCATTCTGACCAATCATGCATGATCCGAATCGGAATAAGGAATAACTGGACTAGGGTAATCACTTACAGTGACTTTTTTATACTAAAAAATTTCTCAGCTCAACCTTTTATATAATTATTTTTTTTTAAAAATTATTTAGCATCTTTAAACATCCTAAGCTCCAGGGCAGAATCTAAAGGGAAAATTAATGAAAAGGAATTGAGTTTTTGCCACAAATTAAAATCTTCTGATTCCAATATCTTTGCAATCTTATGGTGCAAACCTTTGATATTACAAACTTAGATTATTTTATCTATAAGTATTAATAGTTTGAAATATCTAAGGTCTACGACATTGGGTTACTAAGATATAGAGATTAGAAAATCAGAGTTGTGGCAAAATCTCAACTCCTTTCAATAAAAAATATGTGGATCAAATTTAGAGCTCTGATTTTGTATCTATTTTGTTTTGTTACAGCTGAAAAAGGACAAAGGGAGGACCATCATTCATCTGATCAAATTGAACCAGAAGAAGGAAATGGCTCAGAACTCATAGAAATGAACAGTTCAAAGACAGAGGCAAGTGATATTGTCAACCCGAATAAATGTGTGATAAACGAAAATGAAAGTGATTTTTTGAAGAATAGTAATCTTTGCAAAGCTTGTAATAATATAGAGAGGAAAGTTGACTCCGAGCATTTTTGTCAAATATATCATTCTTCAAAAGAGATGTTTTTCTAAAAGTTCAAAGACAACTTTAGAATGGTGAATATCGAAATCAATGCTTGATCTCATCTTTTTCTTAATCTCCAGATTAAATAATGCTTGTTCTCCTCTTGTAATTAATCTCCAGATTAATTAACCGATCGGGATTAAGGATATCCCATTCTAAAGTTTTCAGTTCAAGTTGTTATTTGACTCAAAGCTGAAATATTTAGTTCAAAAGAGAAAAACCCGCGATTTTTTTCGTAATTCAAAAGAAAAATCTAAATCTCTTCAAATAAACATATAAATATTGTTATTCATCGTTTCATATTTAACCAAACACTTGAGTAATATTTAAAAGAAAATAAGAAATGTATGATGAGTCATCTACATAAAAATATTAAATTCATAAAATTCATTGAATTCGAAAATATTGTTTTAAAAGGAAATTGTCTAAATTGTCTAACCGAACAAATTCTTTTTAATGATTGTCATTTCAAAAATGTTTTCTTTTGAAAGGAATTGAGTCTTTGCAACAAACACCGATTTTCTAGTCCCTTTTTATCTTTTCAATCCAATATCGCAGACCTGATATATTTCAAACTATGAATTCTGTCAGATTAAATTATCTAAGTTTAAAATATCAAAGTTATATGCTATCAGGTTGCAAAGATATAGAGATTAGAAAATTTAAGTTTGTGGCAAAAACTCGAAGTCAAACCTTATAGAAATCCAACGTATAGAAACCGCTACGTATAGCAACAAGGCGTATTTTTCGGGAGAGCATTTATATAGTTTTGAGAAATTAAATAATCAGTGTAAAGTAGATATAATTTTCATAAAATCCTTATATTTAAATGGTAAAACGGAGTTTTATGAAATCATGTTAGCATTACTGGAGAACTTTTTTATACTTTTAAGAATTTTTTTTTCTAAAAATAAAACTGTAGATAGCATTTTTATAAAATATTTTTTTAAATAGTAACATACAATTTTTATGTATAACCATAAAATCATTCATTTATGTTGTTAGTACATAATAAAATCTGGGGGACCTTAAACACAATAGAGGGCAGTACAAATGTACATATTAAACTATTTTGCTCCTTTAATGTCTAGGGTTATGTTAAAAAATAGAAATTATGATAATGATAATGATAAGCTACAATGTTTTACAAAAAGGTTTAATTTCTCAAAAATATAAAAAATGTTCTCCCGGAAAATACGCCTTGTTGCTATACGTAGCTGTTTCTATACGTTGGATTTCTATAAGGTTTGACTTCGAAAACTCAATTCATTTGTCTTCGTTATATTTAATGTCTTAGGTTTTTTTATCTTATCCAAACCCATGTATATTGTATGTTATATATATCTACCAGTAAATTTAATTGTTTTCTTTATACCTAAAACCTGTATAACCAATGTACAATGTATTGTAAAGTGTACGTTTCCATAATAACACATTTGATGTGCTTAGTAATAATAAAACTAAGCTTACTTCACTCATTGTCCAATAGATCCAAATTGGACAAAAGAATTGAGTCTATGTCACAAACTCTGATTTATCAATCCCTATATCTTTTCAACCCAGTGTCGTAGACCCTAGTTATTTCAAACCATGAATTCTGATGGATCAAATAATCTAAGTTTGAAATATCAAAGGTCTACCTTATCTGGTTGTAGAGATATATGTATTAGAAATTCCTTTATGTTTTAAAACTTTTAAAAAATATTTCGCTTCATATTTTGTCCCTATTTGACTACTAATTGTGATTAAAAAAGGAATTTACCTTCATAAATTTATTATTATATTTTTATATATCAAAGCCAATTAAAAACAAAATTTCTGTTTTTTCTTCTTGGAGAAAAAAATTTCGGAAATCCGTCTTTTTAAAATTTGTCTTTCAGTTCACAAAAATTCTAATTTTACATTATCATAGAATTTTTAAAGAAAATAAATTTTCATCACAAAAATGTGTTAATTTCAGAGAACTTTCTGAAATTGAGTCTTGCAATTTTTCAATTTTCTAAAAAGATTGGAATATATTGCAAGTTATATTCATAAAATATATTGAACATGTGATACTCTATCAAATATTGTATTCTAAACATATAAAAACCTGCTATAAGGAAAGTATAAAAATGTATAAAAATGAAATATATATGTAATGAAACTATGGTAAAGAAAGAGCGATGTGATACAGTAGTCTCCAGAAATCCATTTTATTTTGGGGACCCCTGTATGTCTCTTGGAGACCATTTAGAATTAGATTATGAAAAACTCTGAAAAAATTGGATTTTGTACTACAGAATCATATTTTTCGACTTATGTTAAATTTGGAAACTTAAAGTGTATCTCTTTTTAGGGTTAACTGGATGTATTTTTGAAACCATTAAATTGATTTGTGTATCACTTTTATCTTTATTTTTATATTATATAGATACCCATACTACAAGATAATTTTATTGAATAGTGCATTAGACAGCTAGAGTGGTTGGTTCATGTATATTTCTTTATAGTTTCCAAGCAAATAAATTATATACTATGTACTAATGCATGCAGAGTTATTCAAAAAGTAAAAAACTTAAAGGGACTCATAAGTCATAAATACGCAAGTAACTTTTACAAAGAGCCGCGAATGAACATTATCAATTGCTAGAGAGAAAACGAGGAAAACTCCAGCATTACGATAATAATGTTATCAAGAATTACGATAATAATTTTATCAAGAATTACGATAATAATTTTATCAAGAATTACGATAATAATGTTATCAAGAATTACGATAATAATTTTATCAAGACATCTAAACGTTCAATCGGTCTTTTGCGTTTTTTCCAAGTAAAAAAAAATATTAAAACTGATCTAGGTTTTGTTCTAATTAAGAGCACATGCCCCAGACTGCCCAGAGAGTAGTGACGCCAAGCACTCAAAAATAAAAAACTTACTTAACCTAACTATCTAACTTGTGAATCGCTAGACATGTACATTTTAGAACTATAAAGCACTATTTAGCTTTAGTTTTAAAGAAGTAATTGGCAAAATTCTCGTCGATTTTTCTTTCTTTGCCAAAAGATAAAGTATATCATTTAATTTATTTATTATTACAATGTGATACTGAATCCCCCTGCGTATATTTCATGGTGAATGCTAATGAATAATGTAAGAGAAATACAAATGTCTCTGAAGAGTGTTATAATAAAAATGTATCTTAAGAGTTTAAAAATAAAAATGTCTCTAAAGAGTGTAGAAATAAAAATGTCTTTAAAGAGTGTAAAGATCAAAATGTCTCTGAAGAGTGTAATAATAAAAATGTCTCTAAAGAGTGTAAAAATAAAAATTTCTCTAAAGCGTGAATAAAATAAAAATAGAAGTATACGTTAATGTACACTTTTCCGGCTTCTCTTGGATATAGTCGTTACCAGATTGGTTGCATATTTGCTGATTATGATCTATTTAAAACTATAGAATCTTATATCAAATCTTTTATATTAATTTCTCGATACAGGAACATCAGATAGAACTTTTATAGCTCTCGATCAACTCCTAAAATGCTCGGTTTCAGTAGCTTATACCACCTTTAATTTTCCCTGTACAGTCCCTTTAAGAGTATCAAGAATTTATCAAGAACTATTCAAGGTTATCATTAAACCATTTCTGAGCAAAATTAACGAATGATTTTCAATTGCTGGTGCTCTATGCCTTGCAGATGAGTGTAATGGAAACAATATATAATATTGACGTTGCTACTCAAATAAACAGTATCGCTGTAAATTGGTAATGCGACTCTTTTAATGGAGAGAATTTGGGTCTATTTTCCCTTTAACACGTTTTTTATATGTGTGACGTAAATTCTTAAGGTCATTTTAGTTTTTCAATTAAAAAAAATTTAATCATTTTTGAAACGAGAATTCAATTTTCATACAGTCGTCGTCATATATATTAGTACAATGAAGACGACTTTCGAATTAAATTTTGATCTATATCAAGCTGTTTAAAAGCGTAATTCGGAAAAGCGTGTTATCAACCAAACTTTACTGAAAATCGTCTTTATTCTATTGATATAATCACCTATCACTTATGTGCCCCAAGTAAGTCAGATAAGATCAAATAAAAAACGAAAAATTAAAGATAAAAAAGTAATAAAAGAATCAAATTAAATGACAACGCGGTTTATTATTTCTAAAACTTACAATCTAAATAACAGGTTTATCATGTTGACCTTCTTGGACTTAAATCTAAACATTTAATTCTAAGATTACACGGGTTGAAGGGGACGGGTCAGCTTCCAATTGTTAAACTGAATGTTTTGTGTAAAATCCCCCAGTCTTGGAATTGTCAGAGCTGGTGAATGGAAATCCGCGAATTTGTAAAATCAGTTGTTTTTAATGATAAACAGCTGATCACAATTCAGCTAATTTCCCAATCGTTTAGCCGGCAGCAAGTGTGGTGGTAGTTGTAGGAGCGACCGTTGTAGGCATGGCGACTGCAGCTGTTGCAGTATTTGCTCTTTCAAGTCGGTCAAACCGTACCATTAGGAATACAACCAACAAAATCAAACCAATCACCTAAAAAAAAGGTTTCAGACAAAAGAAGATTTTAAGAATTATCATAAATATATATTTAAGATATATGTATTATATATATATATATATATATGCACTCCTCAAATAAAGCATCTCTTTGCTTGAACTTAATAGTTAACAAGGGCAAATATATTAAATGTAATCTCTTCTTTTTTGCATCTCTCTCTATACATAAACAAATTTTGTATTACCATGAAACTTTTGAATATATTATCTAAGATAAATCGTAGTTTCAGATTAAAAACAAAAAAAGATTTTTTAACAAGTGTTTAAAACAATGGAGAATAAATAAAAAATATTGCATCAAGCAACATGTCCCCACATTGTATTGTTAAATCAATGTTTGTGTGTTCAAAATTCTGATAATAAAAGAATTTTTTTTTGAATTTAGGTTAGTGTGTTCTTTAACGAAAGTGCTTATTTAAAAAAAAAGTGAATTTCGACTTTTGATACTTATTATAATTATAAATAATTAAAATAATTATCGTAACTTAATTTATGCCACAAACTCAAATTTTCCAATCCCTATATTAATGCAACTTGAGATGGAATTTAAAGAATTTGAACCGCGGTTTAAATCTGCCAAAACCCGGTTTAAATTGAGCGCCGGCTTAAATCTTGAATCAAATGTTTTATAAAACATTTGATTCAATTTTAAGTGGAACCAACCAAATTTAAGCCGCGGTTTAAATTTGATCCGCCGTTCAAATTCTTTGAATTTGGCCACTGGTGGTTTAAGGCTTTTAAAATTTAAAGTTACTCTATATCAAATGTCTACGGCATCGGGTTGCAAAGATAGTTCCTTTCCTTTGCTTGTGGTATAGTACTAAGTGTAACACAATTTGGCAGTAATAAAGGCCTAGTTGCAACGGTATCCTAAATTTTAAAACTTAGGATATTATTAATACATATTTTCAAAAGGTGAGTTGTTCCTTTATTCTAACCTTTGCAACAGTATTCCTTGTAATATGAAAATATCCTCCTGCTGAAATCCTGGCGGTCTTCTGAGAAGCTTGAAGAGCAAGTTTTTGAACCTAAAAATATATTTTTCCCGCTAAAAAATACAATTTTTCCCCTAAAAATATAACTTTTTTTCTAAAAATCTGTTTTTTAAATCCAAAACAGCAAACAGCTATAATACAGTTTTGCCTGAAAAATGCTTGTTTTGTTTTAAGTTTAGAATAATTTAAAATAATTGTGTTTTAACAAAAGAAATTCATCTTAATAATAAAAATAACAGCGTAGTAAAAACTAACGTCACAACCCCAAAGAAGCGGAATATCTTCTGTTTTGTTTCTTGATTTATCAAAAATAAAAATGACGAGTTTTTTAAGATTTAAGATTTTTAAATTAAGAATTACGTTATTTTAGCGGTTTTAAGTCCAGTAAAGATAAAACTTTAAAGGTCTAAAAGTTACAGCTAGGGCTGGGCGTCGTTTCTAAGGAACGATCGCAATTTTGAAACGAACAGAACGGAACGAATGATTTAAAAAAGATAAAACACGCCCAGCCCTAGTTACAGCTACAATTCTATTTAGTAAAAATGTTGAGGCATGTTGATGTACTATGTAGAAATAGAACATAAGACCTTGCAATTTCCATTTCTTTATTGTTTTGATTATTTTAATGACTTAGGAATTTTGAAAACACCTGTCTTTCAAGTTTAGGGGATCCATCTAGAGTGGACATTTGACTCATACTCCAGAACGGTTTAAGCGACTAAAATAGAAACAAAATAAACAAAAACATTTTAGATTATTTCACAATCCAATTTTTTTTCTCTCTCAGTTATTGGCAAAGGAATTGAGTCTTTGGAACAAAATCAAATATTTAAACCTCAATATCTTTAGAACTCGATGTTGTAAACCTTTGATATTTCAAACTCAGATTATTTGATCTAACAGAATTCAGAGTTAGAAATTTCTAAGATTTGCAACATTTGGTTCCAAAGATATAGTGATTAGAAAATCAGAGTGGGTGGCAAAGACTCAATTCCTTTAGAAAGTAATTGCTGAAAAACATTGACATCTATTTTAGAAAACCTAATATCTTTTTAATCGTCTTATTCAAATTGTATTTCAAATATTTTGCAGACATAGATTCCTACGTTAGCTTTAAACTTTTAGATAAATATTTAACCCTAAATGGTATGGTGCATTCATTTTTGAAAGGGCCTGTCTATGAATTTGTGTAATGTCTTCTATGTAATGCAGTCTTCTCTGAAATGTTCTCTCTATGAAATGTCCAATCCATGAAATCTATGAAATGTTAAATCTATGAAATGTCCTATCTCTAAAATGACCTATAGAGTCTGCCTGCTTAATAAAAGTCTCTTTAATTTTGTAGACTAAGACTTAGACTAGGGTAGACTTAGATTTTACCGTTTTAACTCACTTATGCTTTTCTCTAGCCCTTTTACATGTACATTTAAGCACTAAAAAGAACTTGCTTTTAACTTTGTTTTTTTTTAAGAAGTAATTGGCAAAATTCTTATCGATTTTTGCTTGAGACATTGAGATCTTTAAAACACAGTGTGTGAAATGTAACGAAATTGATCCTTTCTATAAAATTTCTTCTATGAAATATCCTATCCATGTAATGTCGAGTCCTATAATATAAAATGTCCTATATCTATGAAATTTCCTATCCATGAAATGTCAAATCTATGAAATGTCCTATCTATGAAATGTCAAATCTATGAAATGTCCTATCTATGAAATATCCTATGTATGAAATATCCTATCTATGAAATTTTCCAACACCAAAACAGCCTTCTAAACTTTATTCAAAAAAATGTAACCAAGAAATTTTAGATAAATTATTGAACGCCAATATTTTCAAAAATATTTGTTAAAAAAGAGACAAAAAATCTGGCCTTAAAACAAGCCAATGTACTTACAAAGAAACCTCAAATATGCTTGACTTGAATAATATAATAACTTGAAGTGGTCACAAGATNATTTTTTCTTTTATTTTTATGTTTCCCTGCAACTGTAAACATGGTTTGTTCTTTGCTAAATCAATAAATAAACCATTAAACAACAATATTTAAGGCAGTACTTAAATCATCATATTCTAGTTGCAGGTCGTCTTCTGTCTCATCCTTTGTGGGTAACCCTGTATTAATCAATGTACAGGGTGTCCCACATCATATTGGATCGCATTATAGCTTTAATTGACATTTGTTAGTCAGAAAATTTAAAAAGAACAAAACATTTATAAATTGTGTATTGCTAATATATAGATGTGCATGCAGAAAACACTATGTTTTTTAGTTTTACGTGCATATTTTGGTATTAAAGCTCCATTATGATTTGGGGCCCTCTGTATGTATACCATTTATCTGTCATTTAAGAGAGAAAAAAAAACTAAGAAAAGGGGGATAAAGCGTTTTTACGTTTCATTGTGACATAATTAAAACGGTGGGGGCTAAACGTACACCCCTCAGAGATATAAAACCGAAATTTTTCAGGATTAACTCATCTCCAAACGGGGGTCTGCACCTCTCTGGAATGTGTAAATAGGTTTAGCCCCTCCCCCCTCATCGGCAGTGGACAAAATTCTATCTAAAAAATTTGAAGAAAATTTGATTAAAAGTTACCATCGTAAGTAGTGGAGGCAAAGTAGAATCCAAAAAGAAGAATGATGACGACATTACTCACAAGGTTTACTAGCATTTGGAACCCGAGCAAACAATTGATATCCTGAACAGTGGTTCATAATAGGGTCATTAATCAGTATCCTGCACAGTTGGTGGTCCGGGGACAATAGTTTTTATCCTATATAGTAAATACAGGGGATTATTAAGTAGACAAAACTCTGTATTCTGCACAATTATAAATGATATTGTTCTATAGACAATATTTAGTATCCTGCACACTGAACACAGTGTTTTAATAGAGGGCAATACTCTTTCTACTGCACAGTGAGTCATGATAGGGATAATAGTTCATGTATTGCACAGTGGATCATCAGATGAACAAGCTATTGTATTTTACAAAGGGGATAATTATATTTTTATATATAAAATTGTATGTCAGGGTGTATGTATCCAATAAACGTCAAAACGACTAAACTTATCTGGTACGTGTAATTGCCTATCCTTTTTAAGGAAAAAAATTATTTAATTACTACAGATAGGCAAAAGTCATATTCTTTTTACAAAACATTTAAAAGATTTTGCGACAAAATGAGAAGGTTTCAACATTTTAAAACTTTATACTGTAGAAGTTTGCTTTTATCAGACATTTTTCCCCCTAGAAGAAAAAAAGTTCAACGATAGTTTTTGGGTTTTTAAGACGATAGTTTTTGATTTGTTTTTGCCTTATATTTTTACCTAGATTAACAAATTTGCATGTTTGATAAACTTCTACAGAATACAATTTTTAATCGTTGGACCTTTAAAAGTCTAAAAATATTAAATATTTCAGCAAACAAATCTAGCTATTTCCCATCGCTTAATTTTCAAGCTACTAGTAAAATTGTTTGCTGCATAACAAAATCAAATGTATGCACACACAAAGATGCTCAAATGTCGTTTTCCTAATAATACTTTAATAATCCCCACTGTACTGTTTTTAATTCCATTATTATAAAAATTAGAAATTAAGGAATGAATAAATACATGCAATGTTTACGCTTTGCATAAACAAATTAATGTAATTAATCGCAAACAGTTCATGTTCAGGGATCGTTATAATATCATTATGTAAACTACACAGGGTGTCCCAATAAACATGTGATTTCAGTGACAATTTGGCTGTCGTCTTTTAAATGATTTTTGATTCAGAATGGTGATGCTTTATAGGAAAGCCGTAAATGTAATCCGAATATGTTTCGTCTGTTGGAGTTAAGAATGTGTTTGTTTACTGTTAAAAATTATGAATCATTAAATGTGATGAAACTTCCAAGCAAGCAAGAAATGCCTTTATTCATAAGAAGACGACATTTGTTTAAAATTTTTATTAGACCAAATAAAGTGCTTAGAATTTGTATCGCTTTTCATATGCCACATCTTTATATAGAGAGTCTTAGGATAAAATGAGAAATTTCCGTATTCACATTCACAATTCCTCTTCACTGTTTATCTTGCAAAATGTTAAAGATCATCAACAACGCAGAGAAACAAAACAGTATTTTACCGTTTAAAAAGTCAACTCTAGCAGAAATAACTTGATTTTGATCATTGAAGATCGGTAGGGCAACGCTATTTCTTGACACAGGCGATTTCGAAATGGTCTTTTTATTCCCATGTTTTTAGGGACAGGCTGTAGCAAAAACCATGATGATGATTAAAACTTATGATTTGTACACTTTGAACTCCCTTTCAGGCTGAAAGGGACTGAAAAAATTCATACCGAGAGATTCTTTTAATTCCTCTCTATATATTCTATTCTCTATGAGTTTAATCCCTTTTGCTCTTTTTTCTGTACAAGTGGGGGGTGGGGTCACTAATCTACAATACTTGAGCTCTAAATTCACTGTGAGATCTTCTAGAAACAATATGCTTGATCCTTTATTTTATATTCATCCCGCTAGTTTCCAAAGAGGAATTAATTTAATTCTTTTAACGACATAAGATACACAAAACTGCACTTTTTGATCCAAAAATTAACACAAAAAGATTTTAACTTAAACGGTTTGAATTATTACAGATCTGTACAAATCCTAGATTTAACCAGATAAATTATAAAAAACGAAGAAACTAAATTTTACGTACGCATACAACATAATTTTTAGATATGCACTTATAATCATCTGAATACTTTTAGTTGTATTACACCGATTGTTCCTTAGTTAACGATTTTGTCCATTTTTATAACAATATAAGTAGATTCCGGATTATTATATTTCTATCTTATAAGTTCTTTGTAAATGGAATCAAAATCTAATATTGGTTTCATGAAAGATTCATGTTTTCAGCATTTATTTAAGTACAATAATATGGCCAAACGTTACATATAGAGTATAGTCAGTATGTTATAGAAATTAGAAATTTGGAACAAAAGATATATAATTTTTAATTCTTAAATGGTTAAGACTTAAGGCGATATGAACATGAAACATAATGTGGAAACTAGTTCTAGGACAGATAAATAAAAATTCTTTCTTAATTTCAACCCTTGATCTACAGTGATAACCAGAAAACTCTGGAATAGGAAGACGGCTTTGAGAATGAAGTTATAACTTTAAAATGTTCAATGAGCTTGAGACACGGCAATTGAGCGTCGTAACAGACCAGCTCCACTAATTTTTTATTTAAAAAATACTAGGTCAACTATTTGCTTTGTATTAACAACAATCGCACTTAAATATTGATTTAGTGTAATCTTCCTATTCGATCCATTGTTTTCTGGTTATCACTGCATTAATAAAGGGACTGTAATTGTAATTACAAGTGACCCTTCAAACCAAGATTGCAATGCCCGATTTACAACGGTACCCTTAATAGCTGTGACAGATCAAGTATTAGATATCAATGTTTATAATTCTTAATATTGATTATTTGCAATCATGGGGTTTCTCTACAAAATTGATTAGCGACACCAGGAAAACATTTAGGAATTATTAGAATTTAACACTTTAAACCAGAAAACGGCAACATCATCCACATTATTCATCAGACAAAAGTATCAGGGGTACCGTTATGAATCGTGTATTTGCCATCTTTGAGATAAGTTAGGATAAAGTAAATATTTGGGTTTACCTTGATATTTCCTTCTCTGCTCCTTTCATCCACAGGGCTGGAGGAATATCCTTAAATAAACAAGATTAAACTAAAATTTTAGAAACTAAAAAAATAACCAAAATAAATCCTTTTCATTGGCTCAAACTTAAAGTTTGGTTTGGCTGGCACCTGATTAAAGTTTGATTTAGCTGGTTCCTGATTAAAGATTGATTTGATTGGCATCTGATAAAAGTTTGGTTTGGCTGGCACCTGATAAAAGTTTGGTTTGGCTGGCACCTGATAAAAGTTTGGTTTGGCTGGCACCTGATAAAAGTTTGGTTTGGCTGGCACCTGATTAAAGATTGATTTGATTGGCACCTGATTAAAGTTTGGTTTGGCTGACAAATGAATAAAGTTTGATTTGGCTGGTATCTGAATAAATTTTGGTTTGGCTGGTACCTGATTAAAGCTTGATTTAGCTGGTACCTGATTAAAGTTTGGTATGGCTGTCATCTAATTGAAATTTGATTTGGCTGGTACCTGATTAAAGCTTGGTTTGGCTGTAGCCTGATTAAAGTTGGGTCTGGCTGTCACCTGATTAAAATTTGGTTTGGCTGGCACATGATTAAGTTTGGCTTTGCTTGTAATTAATTTTTTTAGCTGGTACCTGATTAAAGTTTAGTTTGGCTGGCACCTGTCTGAAATTTGATTTGGCTGGCACGTGATTAAAGTTTGGTTTGGCTGCCATCTGACTAAAGTTTGGTTTGACAGTTGCCTGATTAAAGTTTGGTTTGGTTGCCACCTGATTAAAGTTTGGTTTGACAGTTGCCTGATTAAAGTTTGTCTTGTCTAATGCCTGATTTAAGTTTAGTTTGGCTGGCACTGATTAAAATTTGTTTTGGCTGGCACCTGATTAAAGTTTGGTTTGGCTGTCACCTGATTAAACTTTGGTTTGACTAGCACATGATTAAGTTTGGTTTAGCTGGCAACTGATCAAAGTTTGGTTTATCTGGCACCTAATAAAGTTTGGTTTGGTTGCCACCTGATTAAAGCTTGGTTTGGCTTGTACCTGATTAAAGTTTGGTTTAGCTGGTACGCTACTTGAAGTGATGTCTACGCTTGCGTTATCCTTATCGCTAGGCTCCCAAATCTGATCAAATCTAAACAAAAATGTTGACACAAATTTTATTTTTATGTTGGAAGAATCAATTTTAAAACTTTTTGTAGGCTTTAACAGCTATAGGACAGCTATAGAATCAATTTTCATTTTCATTTGTATTATTTCATGCTAGTTTTAATTTTTAACTTTGTAATCTTTTATTCCTGTGTTTTTTGGGACACATTGTATTTTACGTGTTCCTATATGCATTGGGACACCCTGTATCTTCCGTGTTCCCATATTTCTTGGGACATCCTGTATTTTGCGTTTTCCTAAATTTATTGGAACATCCTGTATCTTCTAGGTTCATATAATTATTGAGACACCCTGTATCTTCCGTGTTCCTAAGTTATTTGGACACCCTATATATTCTGTGTTGTTAAATTTATTGGGACACCCTGTATCATCCGTGTTGTTATATTTATTGGGACACCCTGTATCTTCCGTGTTCTTATATTTATTGGGACACCCTGTATTCTATCTTCCGTATTCATATAGTTATCGGGACACCCTGTATCTTACGTGTTCCTATATTTATTGGGACACCCTATATTATATCTTCCATGTTCATATAGTTATTTGGACACCCTGTATCTTCCGTGTTAATATATATTTAGGGACACCCTGTATCTTACGTGTTCATTAAATCATTGGGACATCCTATATTTTCCGTGTTCATTAAATCATTGGGACACCCTGTATCTTCCGTGTTCCTATAATTATTGGGACACCCTGTATCTTACGTGTTCCTTGCTTCTTCCTTTTTAACGGCTTCCCATCTATAGGCTAAGATCTTCTGCAGCATCTCATTAGTTGGCTCCTCACTTCGGAAAGTCTAAAAAATATTTTTTTCAACGAAAAACTTACCTTCCTTTTCATGGAAAAATTATCTGATAATTCCACTTGATTAAAATGGCTGTCGGCGTAATTTCAAGTTACTCTTAATTTAAATAGGGCCATGCCCGATTAACAACGGTACCCATTAAAAGTGTGTCTAATCATCGCCAGAGTATTCCGTGTGTTTATCTTTTAAATGGTGGTTAAATTACCGCAAAATTTCAGACTGTACGCTAGCATACAGTGTGAACTCAACGCAGCTGACTTTGTATATTTCTCGAGATTCCCGATAATTCAAAGTCAAATACTATTTTCAAAAATATATTGAAACTATTTATTTTCTACGACTTCTGAAAGTAAATATAAAACGTTTTGGAATATATAACAGTTTGCAAACATAGCTTAGGTTTTTGTTTATAAACAAGGAAAGTCTGTCATCCTTGTTCTGTCCAAATTTTACAGGGTGCTCTTGTGAATCAGACAAGCAATGCATTTAAAAATGGAAAGTCACTTGAAATTACAGCTCACTTCCTTTTCGTGAATCTGAAGAAATTAAGAAAGACAAGTTATGAATTCTGCTAGATCAAAGAGTCAAAGTTTGAGATTCAAAAAATGTCTAAGACATGAGGTTTATATGTTATTACGATCAGAAAATAAGAGTTTGAGGCAAGTAATCAATTCCCTTTCCTGAAATATTCAATAACAAAAAAACTCGAAATTCAAGTTGAATTTTTAGCAAAAGTATTAATTGCATTTTCTCATGAACAAGAAAATCTATAGAGGAGGGCAAATGTGGTGAGGAGAGGGGGGGGGATCCTGTCACTGTTCTGAGCTTCAAATACAAATTACATTATAAAGAAAGGCTCTATATATAATTGTTTGTCTAATATTCTGTTCATAATTTTAAACAAAATGTTAGATATTACAAACAAAATTTTAGAATTTTACTAAGAGCGTGGGTTGAATTTTTTTGGATGCTAATTTTTGTGTCCTCTGTGTAAACACAGTGAGAACCAGAAAACTGTTTGCATTTGATGCTGTAACAACGTGAAAGCTTTACTTGTGAGTGTTTATATCACTTACTAAGCTAACTGGGTCTATTCAGACTATACAATTGTTGTATCTTATGTTTATTAGACTACCTAAAGTCATAACTTGAATTTTCCATATTCTATCATGAGACTCAAGCATATTGTCCGCCCTCAGAGCAGTCATTGCTGCTGCGTGTCAAACTTTCACTGAAGTTGCACATTTTCAGAAAGTTGTTTGCGGATTTTTGTAAATTGTTTGTAAATTGTTTGTAAATTGTTTGCGGATTTTTGTAAATTGTTTGTAAATTGTTTGTAAATTGTTTGCGGAATTTTGTAAATTGTTTGTGAATTTGTGTAAAATTGTTTCCAGATTGTGTGTTATTTTTCTTCTCTCATTAATCTAGTTGAAATACATTGTCTAGGCATTCAATGCACTAGTATGTTATCTAGGCAGTCATGAATCTAGGCATTGTGTTATCTAGGCATAATGTTATCTAGGCATTACGAACTAGGCATTCATGAACTAGGCGTTCACAAACTAGGCATTCGCACACTAGGCATAATGTTACTGAGCCCTTTTTGGTTTTTGAGTTAGAATACAATCAGAAATTAAAGAGTAGATTTTTATTCTGACAGAAATCCCTTTCAATTATATACAACTACATATGTAACCTGTAAGTTAAGAACTCCAATGGCAAGATTGGCGAGTAAAAAGCAACCAAACAAAATCAGATCTCGGCCTAAACAGTAAAAAACAGGTAAAATTAGAGATTAAATATATAACATTAAGGATAAATCATAGAGGGTAAACATGTATTTTGCATAATATATACGCAGATATAAACTTTTTAAAAAAGTTCAATTTAAAATCTCAAAACCAAACTAAGAACATTTCCTTGGCTCTTCCAAGTTTCACAATCAAATTTGAGGCAAATCGGTCCAGGGGTTTCTGATTTATGGTGGAAAAACAAACAAAGAAGCAGACAGACGCCCAAATAGAGATTACAACTTTATACATGTAGATTACAGTATGTGGCAATTAAATATTCAAAAACATTCTAGGCAAAAAACTTGGATTTTCCCCCCGATTGATCTGGTAATTTCACGCCGTATAGGAAGCAGAGCCAGAGAATTATTGAGATTTATTTCGGATGGAATTTGTATTTCATACAGGGTGTCCCACGAAACATGACAGTATGCAGGACGACTTGAATGTCGTCTTGATTTTTGATATAATTTGCTGCGTTTATTTGTCAACCTAATTTTAGAGGTAAATTTCTAGAGATAATAATCACAAAATTTCCCTTGTCCTGCCATTTCCAAAATGTGGTCTGCCTTTTTTGTGCTTTCAATATTGCCCGAGATATGAAGAATTTCATATTTAACAAAATTGAAATCTGAACCAAACTCTTTATATCTCCGGTAATATTGAAAGCACAAAAAACGCAGACCACTTTTTGGAAATGCCGAGGCTAGGAGAATTATGTGTTAATTGTTTCAAGAATCATACATGTTAAAGTAGATAGAAGACTTAATGTCACAAATAAATTCAAATACCAAAGACGACTTTCAAGTCGTCTTGCTATTGTCATGTTTCGTGGGACACCCTGTACATTGAGAAATTTCAAAATCAATTTTGAACGAATTGTAAGGCTGAGGTCAGCAAAAGAATAGGAATGATTTATATTGCAGAGATATTTCAAAAATATTATATTATTCAGAAATAAATTTCTAGTAACCAACAATCAGCTGCCAAATTCAACAACTGTATTGTAGTGTACGCTAGTGTTCAGTGTGAACGCAACCAAGCTGACTTCAAATCGCAAATCGCAAATCCCAAATAGTCGAACTCGGTTTTCAAAAATGTATATATTCTGGGACTTCAGGAACGTAAATTTTATTTTTTCCTCTGTACATTTCAGTTCATTTCAAGTACCGGGTCGAATTTCAACTAGCCAGGGCAAGCAGTACTGTACAAATGCAGACTATATGAGGCAAAACGGGACTGTACGCCAAAGAACGATACCCTTCAAGTGAAATTTATGTGAAAATATAAAAAAACTTAACAAAGTTATTAGAAATTACAAGCATTTGGGCAGAGACTGTAAGGATAAGTTCATTGAATCTCAGTGAGAAAGTCAAAAGAAAAATGTTTCTGGAAAAAACCTGGATATAACATCTTTGGTAAAACACTGTTTAAAATATATGCATATTAATTTGATGCATCAGTCAGATTAGAGTGTGCACATTCTCACCATTGCTTTGCAGGGTAGCTCTAGATCCTCTTAACTTGGATCTGAGAGGGTATAGAGCTATATCTGCACAGCATTGGTAATAATGTGCACGCTCTCTTCTGAAGAATAATGAAAGCATTGTAGTGAGCTGACCTATATCCTCAAAGAGAAAGAAGAGTCCAACCCCATGCCCGGCGAATAAAAGGATCTCCAGGACAATCCAGAACAGGGATTTAGCCTTGATCTAGAAACAAATTAGAATATTATTGACAAAGAGGTCGTCTTTGATTTTCAGGGTATACTAACATTTAAACATCGTCTTTGATTGTTAATATTTATAACAATATTTATAAAAAAAACTTGACACTTGAAGATCGTCTTTGATTGTTAATATTTATAACAATATTTATAGAAAAAATTGACACTTGAAGATCGTCTTTGATCGTTGATATAAAAGTAGCATGTGAAAAAAACTAAACCCCAATAAAGCTTTTTTTTGAAAAACTATTTTTGAAAGATATTAATAGGACATTATATAAACAGTTCTCCAAATTCTTAACAGTTATATCACGTTAATCTCAATAGAGGGATACAATTAATTAATCTAAATAAGAGGATCCAATTAATTAATCTTAATAGAAGGATACAATTAATTAATCTCAATAGAAGGATACAATTAATTAATCTCAATAGAAGGATACAACTAATTAATCTCAACAGAAGGATTCAATTAATTAATCTCAATAGAAGGCTATAATTAATTAATCTGAAGAGAAGGATACATTTAATTTGGTTTACTTGCCCGTTTTCCCTAAAATAGTCTCTGTGAATCGGACATCGCAAGTCTTTTATTAGAGGGTCACTTGAAATTAAAGTAATTTTTTAGATTGTACACTTTTTCCTGAATTCATTATTCAGCAGATACACGTCAAATTGATATTGAACAGGATGTAAAAATAAAAGAAAGATTCATTAAATGAAGCGATGAGTATTAAAATGAAAGCTGAATATTAAAAACGTCAAAAAGGGAAATGGGGGAGGGAGTTTCTAAAATAATCATTATATTTGTAAAAAGCCCCCCCGCCCTTTGTAAGAAAAATGTTAGCCCCCCGGCCAGATACATTCCTGAGTGCGTCCAAACTAGCAAAACAATTCAGCTTTTCCTGTAAAGTAAGTTTTCCCAATTTAAGTCAACCCACTACAATTAAAATGTGTACAGAGCAATCAACATTCCTGTTGTTTTCATCAGTTCCCAATACAAATTTGAGGCAAATCAGTCAAGGGGTTCTTGAGTTATGATAAGACATAAAAGCGTATATAAATAGATATTGCTACTTAATTTATCACTGTAAACTCCTGTTTAAGCTAGAGCAAGCTAAACAATACAAACAAATAAGGCATAATAGGGACAGTACGGGAATTGGATGATCCCTAGCTATAGTAAAATTTATATTACATATGTACAGATATAGATGAGTAAAAGAATGATTTATATGAATACAAAACAGATACAAAACTTATAAAGCTTCATAAAGGAAAATGGGGGGGGGGGGGGGTAGTTTCAAGAATCATATTAAATATTATGTAGTAAATCTTAATAAAAGAATGATTATTAAAGGGAAAATATGAATATTAAATTAAAAGCCAAGTAATGAAACGAAAAAACGGCGGGTCAGGGGGATTATTAGAAGGAAAATATAAATATTAAAAACACATCCCTTGATCCGTATCTGTGATTCATTATGCAGTTGTAACTGTGATTCAAAACTATAAATGTTCTTCTGATTCATTCCCTGTGGTCAATCCCTTGGCCTAGCCCAGGTATTGCTCATGGTCTTGCCCGGTCCATGGTCTGGCCCTTGGTCACGTCCTTGACTTGCCAACGGTCTGTTACTTGGCCATGTTCATGGTCTGACCATTGACCTTGACCATGGTCTGACCCTTGACCGTGCCCATGGTCTGCACTTGGTCTTGCCCTTGGTCTGTTCCTTGACCTTGCACCTAGTCTGTTACATGGCCTTGTTCATGGTCTGACCATTGACCTTGCCCATGGCCTCGCTCATGGTCTGACCCTTGACTATGCCCATGGTCTCCCCTTGGTCTTGCACTTGGTCTGGTCCTTGACCTTGCCCCTGGTCTGGTACCTGGTCTTGATCATGATCTGGACCTTGGTCTGGTCCTTGACCTTGCCCCTGGTCTGGTACCTGGTCTTGATCATGATCTGGACCTTGGTCTGGTCCTTAGGTCTGGCCCTTGACCTAACCAAGGTCTGGCTCTGGATCTGACCATTGGTCTGGCCATTGATCTTGCCATTGGTCTGGCACAGGTCTGGCTCTTGGTCTGGCTCTTGGTCTGGCTCCGGTCATTGGTCTGGCAATTGGTCTTGCCATTGGTCTTGCCTAGGTCTGGCTCTTGGTCTGGCTCTGGTCATTGGTCTGGTCATTGGTCTTGCCATTGGTCTTGCCATTGGTCTTGCCATTGGTCTGGCCCAGGTCTGGCTCTTGGTCTGGCTCTTGGTCTGGCTCTTGGTCTGCCTCTGGCCATTGGTCTAGCCATTGGTCTGGCCCAACGATTTACCTTATCATAACTTTTCTCCTTGAGTTCAAGCTGACTATCTATCTGTGCAGTGTAGAAAAGAACGTCTGCAAACATCCGACTCTAAAATTTAATTAAAAACTACAATATTGTTTACCATTGATATTCTAAAGAAAGTCTTATAAATAAAAAGCCCTAAAGAAGATAGTGACTATTTCTGGGAATAGATTGCACAATTGTTGCAAAGAAATTTTGCACAAGTTCTTTGCAATTTAAATTAATCTTAATTACGCACCTGATATTTTCACATATATTTGCATTTTGGAATTATTGGCCTGGGGGTGGTTTTACTTTATCTTTGTGCTTTCACTAAGAAATTATTTATACAAATCCTGTATTTGTAACTTATTAATTCCTAAACGAATTTACTTTTTGGTAACTTAAACTTTTTGTTTCTTAAAACTGACTGCAAGATCTACTGCATGTTATTAGCAATACAAATTAATTTCAAATTGTCCTTTACCTTGAACACTCCGAAGACTACCGCTACAAGGCAATTAGAAAATATTGCCGCTGCATATGTATCAACGGTCATCTGGAAAATTATAACTTGTTAAGTTGATAAGTTCTGGTTCCTCATTTGTGGAAAAAGAAACGTTAGCTTAAACTCCTACTACATATACAGTGAACTTTAAATCTTTTTGCTATTCTTGCAAAAATGAATATAAATATTGGTAGACTTTTGTACATGCAATTAATCTTATGCGTTCAAAACTTCAAAACTGAATATCAATTTACTCTTATAACGCACCTTTGTCTCTCTACATTAAACTTTGTAGTAATATCCAACCAACATATTGTAAAAGTTAGTTTTTTATTAATTATGTGGGGATAATACCCAACAAAGCAAAAGCAAATCTCCACCTAATTTCCAAAGTACATATATGTATGTTTAAACAATATCTATAGTTGCTAATTGCTTATCCAACCTTATCATATCATATAGACTGGGAACCAAATAGATTATAAAGTACAATAGGTTGCAACAGAGAAATGGACCAATTATACACAACGTCACAAGTGTCGAATAGAACAAGAAAAACGAGATGTTTTCAAATTATAGTTGACATGTTTTCCAAGATTAAATAAAAAAGTGTAAAAACAGAAACTAGGGAACACATGAGAATGCACTTCTTTTACTGTAAGATAAGTACTTTATTCTAAGATTATAACCATTATTAATAATTTTGTCGGACACAAAAACTGAATTGGCATTTGTGACGTCAGAATACAATTCTGTACAAATTTTACGCTGCCATCTATTGTACTAGAATCTACATGCTAGGAACTATATAACCGAGTTATAATCCTGCATATTTGATTATTATATTGTACGAATTAGGCCATAATTATATTTTAAGTAAACATAATTGTTAGTGTACAGTCCAGCTATTTAGGCTGGCAGGTAGACAGCTATTACTCGGGCCCCCTGGGGTGCTTACCCTGCCTAGAAACCGGTTTGCTGTAGTTGAGTTGTCCGGAGTAAACACAGCCTGGGCAGGCCAGGTAGTGTACAGGTTGATCCTCATGCCAGTCAGTACACTTAATCCAATCCATCTAGAATAAAAACAATACAAAATTAAATTGAACAATAAAATTAATGTTTAATCTATCTAATATTAAGTAGGAGTGGGTCTGTACTGTGTAGATTGTAGATAGATGTTTTTATTTAACTTCTTAACAGAATGACTGGATATTGTCATGATAATTATATGCATCTATATAATAAAACAAGACATTTGTATATATATATGTTGTCTATAGCCAGCCAAATGGCTAGAGTCTGGACCGATTGTGCTGACATTTTTTTTCAAAATTTAAAAAAAAAATTCAAAATCTTTAAATGTACAACATAGTGTTGTACATTCTATATTCTACAGTTGGGGTTCTGAAACACTTTCTCGCTCTTGAAACCGAGCATGAGGGGTTAATGCTCGGTTTCTGTCTTATAGAAACCGAGATTAGGGGTTAATGCTCGGTTTCTGCCTTATAGAAACCTAGCATTAGGGGGTTGTTTCGCGACCTATCTTGCGTTGATTAAATAGAAGGATAGGAGATGATGCACCCCTGCGATAGGCACTATTCTGCCCCTGAAAACGTACTGCGTTTTGCGGGAGTAAGCTCTGGAAAATTCCGCAAAAAACAGTTTATGTATAAAGAAAGGTCTTTGATATTGATAGCGTATACTTATCTTCAATATTATTCCAATTTCAGTGTTAGACACATCTATGTCAAAGATGTTGATTTGCCATACATTATTGGTTCGTGTTTATTTCCTGAGGACTCACTGTGGTAAGATTTGCGCTATAATATCAGACTTGCTTTCAACTAATATTATTGTGCCAATTGATAATATATGGAAATTAATAGCCTATGCAAATATATAAACTTTCAGTATTTTATGCTTAAATGAGAAATTTGTCGTTTTTCTTCGTTGTAAATACATTTGAGTCTATAAATAATAAGGTATTGTCCTATAATAAAACTTTTTCTGTAGTTTATATATATCAATCTATAAAATTGTGTTTTTAGATTGAACAATAAAGTCATTAAGCTCTGATTGTTCTTATTCAACATGAGTAGATCTTATGATAGAGGAGCTTTCGATCCATCCAAGAGAAATACACCACAATAGAATACTTAGGCCATCGCAATAGGTTGCGAAACAGGAGTAATGCTCGGGTTCTGCCTTATAGAAACCGAGCATGAGGGGTAATGGTCGGTTTCTGCCTTATAGAAACCCTGCATGGTCGGCCATTATGACCATTTAGTTGGAGAGCCCCAACTTTTTATTGAGACCCCAGATTTTGTTGCAGACCCCCAGAGTTTCTTTGGAGACAACAAATTTTCTTTGAGACTGACAGATTTTCTTTGGGAACCCCCAGATTTACATTGTAAACCCCCAGATTTTCATAAGAGACCCCAGATTTTCCTATGAGACCGGCCCCAGATTTTCATTGGAGACCTCAAGATTTTAATTGGAGCCCTCCATATTTTAATCCCCAATCTTTTCATTGGAGACCCCATAGTTTTGTTGGAGACCCCAAAATTTTCATTGGAGACCCCAGAGTTTCGTTGGAGACTTACAGATTTTCATTGGAGACCCCAGATTTTAGATGGAGACCCCAGATTTTAATTGGACACCCCCAGCTTTACATTCAAATTTGTATTGGAAACCTCCAGAATTGTTTGAGAGACCCCAAGATTTTCATTGGAGACCCCCCAGATTTTCATAAGAGACCCCAGATTTTCATTGGAGACGGCCCCAGATTTTCATTGGAGACCTCAAGATTGTCATTGGAGCCCTAATGCTCGGTTTCTATAAGTCAGAAACCGAGCATTACCCCATAATGTTCGGTTTCAAGGGCGAAAAAGTGTTAGAGTTCCCCGACTCTTATCTGTACAATTCATCAGCTTGAACTAAAATGTTTAAAGGGACCGTAAGTGAAATTTCCAATGAACCTCTATTCAAAGATGACAATACCCGATTCACAACGGTACCCTCAAAAGCTTTGTCTAATCAAGTATGAAATTAAAGTTTCCAATTAAAAAAAAATATAAATTTTTTATTGAGGTTTCTTCCCAGAAGTAACTTGCACATTTTTACATCAGCAGAACAAATAGGAAATATCAGCATGAACTTAGAAAACAAGAATATCTTCCACATCATTCATCAGTTAAATGTTTCAAGGGTACCGTTGGGAATCAAGCATTGCTATCTTTGCATGGAGATTGGAGGGTCACATGAAATTGCGTGAACAGTCCTATTAAAATGGTTTACCCAAGAAATACGACGAAGGTGTAGATGTTAAAGTAAGTTTTGCACTCTGATCCTTCTTCATCATCCGTCCAGATCAGAGGGATCATTCCCAAACACTAGAATCATTATTATTAAGATCAATCAGACACGATCAATCAGATATGATCAATCAGGCATGATCAATCAGACATGATCAATCAGACATGTTTAATCAGACATAATCAATCAGACATGTTCAATCAGACATGATCAATCAGATATGATCAATCAGACATGATCAATCACGCATGTTCAATTAGACATGATCAATCAGATATGATCAATCAGATTTGATCAATCAGATATGATCAATCAGACATGATAAATTAGATATAAATAACTAGGCATGATCAATCAGACATAATCAATCAAACATGATCAATTAGATATGATCAATCCGACTTGATCAAATACACCTGAATAATCAGACATGATCGATCAGACATGATCGATCAGAAATGATCAATCAGATATGATTAATCAGATATGACCAATTGGTTGAGATGTTATAGCGGATTTATATTGTTATTTTTAATTATAAACGTGTTTTAATGAGATGTAACCCTTAGAGGTAGGGGAACCACCTTAGATTTGTTAATAATTACCTTACTGAGGAACACAACAGGTCCGGCAGATTTGTGAATCCTATCCTCGTAGAAATCATCAAACTCCTAAACAACATAAAGACTGGCCTAAGAAGATATCTATAAAGATTGTAGACATAATATCAAGTGACTCCATATCAGAATGATGTTTTTTAATAGGGACTAGCTCAAGTGCCCGGCGTTGCCCGTGAAATAAAAGAAATGTTGAATTTTTTTAGCTTATATTACCCAGCTGGGTTCCCTCAAAAATTGTCAGCCCATTCGGTCCAGCCGTTTGGTTGGCTATTATGGGGAACGCATATACGAATGTCTTGTTTTTAAAGAAGGATACTTTTTTTACATAACGAACGATCTTTTTAACAAGCTTTTTAAAAAAAAAATGTAGTTTTTTTACTATATTATCGTTCAGTTAGAAAACAAACGAAATTAACAACAATTGAAAAAAAATCAATTTTCAGAGCGCAAGCCGATAAAATCTTTGCTAGGATTATAGGGATCTGTTTAAATGGCAAGTGTCTTGAAACTACATCATATTAAGCATTTTTCTAAATCTGAATCTTTAAATTCCTAAAATACTAAAATCCTTCAAACCTATGTTAAAGAAAATGAGAAGTTTAAAGCTAAGGGAAACCAGGAATATAAATTCCCTACAGTTTTCTCTGAAGTCATTGTGTGTAACTCTTTTTAACATATTGCACACGTGGATTTAATGGTTCTGTCAATATTCCAGAAACATATTGCACACGTGGATTTAATGGTTCTGTCAATATTCCAGAAACATATTGCACACGTGGATTTAATGGTTCTGTCAATATTCCAGAAGCATATTGCACACGTGGATTTAATGGTTCTGTCAATATTCCAGAAACATATTGCACACGTGGATTTAATGGTTCTGTCAATATTCCAGAAAGCTATGACTTTTGATTACAATTTCTCCTATTAAACATAATTTTTCAGCCTTCTTCCTTAAATACTTTTTTTGCCGGCATATACGTTTTAAATAAAAAGTATTAAACAAACAAATCCGTAACTTTAAAGATTGTTAAAATATAAACCAAAACGAGTATGATTTCAAATAGAAGAAACCGAATGCCTCTTAATTCTGGTCCGGGGTGTGCAGTGCTATAAAAGTATTTTGTTCAAAATATACCATAGAACCTTCTCCCATCTTATTCATATAATTAATTGTACACATCTGCATTATCTACACTTTACAGTTTTAGTGGAAGATTGAGAGGGAAAGAGATAGCTCTAAGCAAGGAAGATGCACGGTAGAAATCTTCCTGCCGTGGAACATCCTTGACTGTTATGATGTTCAAGATTTTAAAATGAAATATAGTTTTCTTAAATCGGAAAATTATCTATTCTTTGTTCTTTTACAAATCAATCTTTTGTTAAATTTTTAAATACAAGATTAATGAAATGATTAATAAAACAAGAAATATTTGCTTTGCTTTTTAAGCTTTAGAAAGTGGTGTTTCATTTACCTTGATGTTACTCATGTGTCATTAAGTGCCACTCAACAAAATAAAGTAAAAGCAGGGTGGCCAGGGAAGAAAAAGTTGGAACAACTGATTTTTTGCTTTGAATGCATGCATAATAATTACTAGTTCTTAATATTGAGATTGTTTAAAACATGAATAATTTTCAATTTGTTTAAAAAAAAATAAAACAAGACCCACAGATTACACAGTAATTACACTGAAAGAATTCAGTAAGTTTCATCTTTTGTAGGTAACCCATCAATCATAATCAGAATTGTGATAATGATAATAATGAGTATTTGCAAATTTAATAAATAAGTAAACGTCTAAAGATAGTGGGAACTTGAAGAACATGAAAGCTATGAATCCAATTTACGTATGCTTTGTAAACTAGATGGCAGGTGGAATTTGAATTAACCTTGGGGGAAAGAGTTCATGTTACTCTTGCAGCAAAACAAAGTAAATACAAGGTGGCATGGAAATCAGAAAAATAAAGTAAATACAGGGTGGCATGGAAATCAGCAAAATAAAGTAAATACAGGGTGGCATGGAAATCAGAAAAATCAGGTAAATACAGGGTGGCATGGAAATTAGCAAAATAAAGTAAATACAGGGTGGCATGGAAATCAGAAAAATCAAGTAAATACAGGGTGGCATGGAAATCAGCAAAACAAAGTAAATACAGGGTGGCATGGAAATCAGCAAAACAAAGTAAATACAGGGTGGCATGGAAATCAGCAAAACGAAGTAAATACAGGGTGGCATGGAAATCAGCAAAATAAAGTAAATACAGGGTAGCATGGAAATCAGAAAAATCAAGTAAATACAGGGTGGCAGAACATAAGGTTATGGAACAAATGATTATTTACTTTGAATGCATATGTATTTTAATTACTTTTTCTTAATCTTGAAATTGTTGAAAATCAAAAATAAAAATTTGTAATTTGTAAAAAAAAACACAAAGATGTAAAAAAAAAACACTGAACGAATTCCACAAGTCTCATTCTTTGTAGGTAACCCATCAATCCATCAATCCATCAATCCATCAATCCATCAACCCATCAATCCATCAATCAAAATCAAAATTGTGTTTATACCTTTTCTAAAAGTATTTTAGTATCTTCCTCTGAGAGTCCTTGCTCAGCTTCAATTTGCTGGGAGGGAGATAAACTCGGAGATAGAGATTCAGTATCTTCAAGATCCTTACAATAGAGATAATAAGTATAGAGTAAACATGTAGTTAAGTAACAGTGATAATAAGTATAGAGTAAACATGTAATTGAGTGAGTAATAGAGATAATAAGTATAGAGTAAACATGCAGTTGATTAATAGAGATAATAAGTATAAAGTAATCATTTAGTTCAGTAATAGAGATATAATATTTATAGAGTAAACATGTAGTTGAGTAAAAGTGTTAATAAGTATAGAGTAAACATGTAGTTGAATATTAGAGATAATATGTAAAAAGTAAACACATAGTAATATTATAGTATTATAGATAATGAGTATAAATGCAGTTAAATAATAGAGATAATAAGTATTGAGTTAATATGTAGTTGAGTAAAAGAGATAATAAGCATAGAGTAAACATGTAATTGAGTAAAAGAGATAATAAATATAAAGTAAGCATGTAGTTGAGTAATAGAGATAATAAGTATAGAGTAAATAATTATTTCAGTAATAGAGAAAATCAGCAAATGTTCGCATGTTGTTGAGTAATAGAGATAATAAGTAAAGAGTAAACATACAGGGTGAGTCAAAAAAAGTGTGATTAGCGGCGTCTGATACAAAATTGTACTGTTTTTTTAAAAAGTTTTATCACAATAAAATACTTGTAGACTTTTTACATAAGTCGAAAGGTCGTCTTATCTCACCTTGTCTCCTTGTGTTGACCAAAGCTTCCCTGTTGAAGGTCGGGTTTGTACTTTGTTCCCCTCATATCCCTCATCCTGGATTAAAGGGTTAAAAAAGGAATAATATACCCAGGATTACAGGGTTAAAAAAGAAATAATATACCCAGGATTACAGGGTTAAAAAAGGAATAATATACCCAGGAATACAGGAATAAAAAAGGAATAATATGCCCAGGAATACAGGGTTAAAAAAGGAATAATATGCCCAGGAATACAGGTATAAGTTTAGGATAATTTTATAAAGCGAATTGTAATGAAAATTCAAAGTAAAAAATGTTGTTAAAAATATGTCTAAGTTTTTCTTAAATAAAGATTATCAACTTAGAAGACTTATTTTTAAATGAACTTTTTCAACCTATTATTTTTTTATTCATCTAATTTGAGTAGTTTCTATAAGAAATATGAAAATAATGAATTTAAAATGATATTTGTAAAAAGAGTTTGATTTAGACATTTTTTTTCTGCGATTGATTCTCCTAACTCTGTTCAATGAAACTCATATTTAATTATTTTATTAAAATAAATCCCATGATTCAGTCTTTAAATTTCATTATTAATTCAATTTTTAAAGAAATATGAAAATGATAAAGAATAATTGAAAATTTCTAACGTGCTTACAGCATTTAAGTTTTTTTATAAAGAGTTTGATACAGGCATATATTTTTGATGTTTTTCTACAAATAGAGATGATCATTGAACTGTCTAAAAGAAGTATATTTAATCTTTTTGTACAGGGTGTCCCAATAAACATGGGAATTCAGTGACGAATTCGATTTCGTCTTTTTAAATAATTCTTTGATTCAGTATAATGATACCCACTGAGAAAGCTGTAATCTGTAAGAGTTTTGTCTGCTATGTTTACATTTTGTTTGTTTATGTTTTGACTGCACACGGTTGTACTTAAAAAACAAGAAAATTACAAATTACAAACAGAGTAAACTTGTCCGTCTTCACTGTTCATCTTGCGGAGACATTATAGACACATCTTTACAGTCTTTTAGCCTTTTCTTAAAGGGACTGTAAAGGAAAAATGAAAGGGGGTATAGGCTGAAAGCTAATCACTTTAGCTCTTGATCGCGACCCATGAAAGTTTTATCTGATGTTCCTGTCTCGAGAAATTGATATAAAACTGTGTTAAAATATATGCGAGTTCATATATGTAAAATTTAGGAAATCTTAAACTTAAATCACGTGACCAGAACTATCACCAATGGCAGAGCAGTATACTGGTCACGTGTCTCCGCCTGTATCACGTGACCACTTTACTGCACTGCCATTGGTGGAATTTCTGGTCAAACAATACGGACGTATAAATAATATTATGAATTAAATCTATAAAAAATAGAAATCACAAATATAAAATTAGAATTGGAGTAAACCTAAGTTACAATTAGCTTTCTCTGGGATATCATCGTTTTCAGATTGGTTGCTTATTTGCTGAATTTGATCTTCTTAAACCCACTACTTTGATACAAAATTGTATATATATTAATTTTCGTATAAATTTGACAAAGTTGTAAATCAGTTTCTCGAGATAGGAACATCAGATATAACTTTCATGGGTCGAGATCGAGAGCTAAAGTGATTAGCTTTTAGCCTATACCCCCTTTAATTTTTCCTTTACAGTCCCTTTAAAATAAACTCTAACAGACATAATAATATTATGGCTTTTGAAATTAGGTATTACAATGCTAATTCATAACAAAGACGATATCAAATTCGTCATTGAATTCTCTTGTTTTTTGGGACACCCTGTATTATTTTTAATAATGTTCTTATAATTAATGTTTTACAATTTTTGTAAAATAAAATGGTACAAGGCATAGTTAATAATTTCAAATGTTCATCTCTTTTCTCCTTTCTCCATCTGCACGTCCGCAGTTTCTCTTTTTCTTGCCTCCCGTTTATTTATGGCGCTGTTTTTGAAAGAATGTTTATGAGCCGCTGTTTTTGCGCCATTATAAGACAGTTTTTTTTTGATTTGTTGAATTGTAATTGAAGCCTCAGCACTGAACATTCTGTCTACTTGCATGTGCTAGGTCACAGCTCCTGCACTTTAAATTAGTTTCTATTTGCAGCGAGGGAGAAATAGCTTCCTTGCTATGAACCTCACATTTTAGCTTTCCAGCACAAGGAGGGTGCTTTTCAACAAAGGGTAATCAAGTGACCGGCTCAGAGTTAATTTTGTTGTAAGATCCAACAGAGAAATGTCCTCAAGTCTCATTTTGCTGCTTGGGAGAAGGTTAGAGGGTAGGTAGAGGAGAGTGGAGATGAGGATAAGAGTTTGTAGGAGGGGCGTATAAGGAATGTTTCGTTAAAGTCATTTCATTTGTCCACATGTTATAGTGTTTTCCAGTCCAGCGGGATTCCGCAGGAAGTATCGCATTTAGTGTACAACGCTGCATGCAGAATGCTGAGTTAACCCCTTTTATCAGCTCTGATCAGAGAGCAGAAAGGGCTCCGATCACTAAGATATAAAACCCGATAAGTATTAGACATATTAGCTCTTTGTTATTCCTATTTCTTGACTTAGAACCCCGGCCGTGGGTACTGTGGTTAAGAAGGAGGCTAGCTAATTGAGCACGAGATTCAGGGCCGCTTGGCCTTCCCTCCCTCCATAAATGCAGACACCTTTCTCAGCGTCCGCTGCAAATAGTGCATAGAGCTTTCTAGCTGAGCTCTGCTATCCTAGGCTGTAGGAATGCAACTGACTTTTTGTATATACCTCGCACGTGCTTAAATATTTAAATATTTATGTAATTCTTGTAAAACGTTTGTTTGCTTTGATTCTTTTCAACGTTTAGTTTATGATGTTTTTCTTACATATGTCGTGATTCATCTTTAAATTATTTTTTTTATTAATATATTTTTTATTAGAAATATGAATATTCAGTGAAAAGCATTAAATTTAATGAATTTAAGTAAGATTAAGTAAGATAATAAAAGTATCTTTCATGAAAATCATGCTGCCATGATGTATTGTACGACGGTATGGTAGTTTTTTATTTATAAAAGGGAAAGCTCTTCTTAATGTCTATCCCTAGTTCAAATCACAAATGTTATTCCTATTTTTCATAATTTTTATAATGGTTTAAAAAGAAAAGAAAAATTTTTACCTCATAGTGAACCGTATTAGGGTCCTCCAAGTCCGTTATTCCCGACATTTTCTCTTTTTTCTTCGTTTGTGTCTTTTAATTTAAGTTTTCATCTTATCTGACATCCTGCTGCATTCTTAAAGGGATCATACACGTTATTTCGTGTGAGCCTCCATGCAAAAATGGCAATGTCTGATTTACAACGGTACCCTTGAAACCTTTATCTGATTGATAATGTGTGAGATATTGTCGTTTCTCGAGATTTGAAAGTGTTTATTTGTGATAATTCAAATAGGTTTTATAATAATGTCACTTTTGTAGAGAAACCACAAATAAAATAAACAAATTTCAAAAATAATTAAAATTTACATCTAATTCATACAGGGTGTCCCACGAAAAATGAAAGTTGGTAAATAGTTTTAAATGTCGTCTTCCATATACTGTATACGATATTAAAGACTTTTTGCAGTTTATTTTGTTAAACAAAACTTTTACTCAAATATATTTTATTTTATTGGTCAATTTTACTACAGTGAAACCCTTAATAACGAATACATCGAAAGAATTCATCAAATGTCGTATTCTTCACTTTCTGATAATAGAATGTTGCAGATATTTAGTTTTTTAATTAAATGATTATATGGAATTTTTCAAAACTGTTCCCTTATATTCATGGCTATTTATTTATTTTCTCAAAAACTGAAATTTACGAAATATAGTATAAAACTCATTTAAAAATGGCCAAGACGACATTTTATAAATTCTTCCGATGTATTCGTTATTAAGGGTTTCACTGTACAATATGACGACCATGTGATATTTCTCTTTGACATCAAAGAACAAATCATGGAAGAAGACATTTAAAATAAAAACCAAACAAACTAAAACTTTCAAATCTCTACATCTTTGCAACCTGACAAGTTAAACCTTTGATATTTCAAATTTGGATTATTTATGTAAGATCTAACAGAATTCATACTTTGGTCAAGGTCTAAGACATTGGATTGGGTTGGTAAGAGTTTGTTATTCTCACAATCGTCCGTAGAGTTTAATGAGACCCCATATCCAAGATTAAAATCAGAAATTTTCAAGAAAAATATCTTACTAATTTCTTTTAAGGGGTCATTCAACCCTTACTTTGGAGGGTTATTTGGAATTAAGTTCGGCCACTCAAACGTGATTTTACATGTAATCAACAAATGATTGTTTCCCCCCTCCCATTATTTTCCCCCTGAAGCTTACATGTCCCTAGTCCAGCTCAAGGCCAGCTTATTAAAAAAAATACCTCTATCTTTAATTGTAATGGTGCTAGCGCAGTTTTTTAAGTTCAAAAAGTACGTTGGAAAAATGTTGAAAAATATTTAATTTTACTTTTTACAAATATTTACATGTCATGGCGTGAGTGACATGATAGTATACATTCAATTTTTTAATGGGGTTTTCAACCAAATAGATTTTAGATCTGTAGCTTTTTAAATGAGATAAAAGTTTTGGGATATTTTTGACCGTCCTACCATATGCATAAAAAAACCCACCCCAATTGTAAAATGAAGGTTACATCGAATTATGATAAAAAAGGAAAGATATCTAAAATTTGAATTCAGAGCAAGGCACAGAACATATAAATCAAACCCATTGTAATTTATTCAGATTTCTAATATTCCAATCCTAGTTAGCCGGCCCACACTCAAACAGCAAGGGGGGAAATGTTCGAAAAAAGGTAAAAATTATGAAAAAAATCTTTAGTTTTACGAATTTGATAAACATGATTCCAAAAAATGGAAGAATTGATTTATTTTCTATTTGATTTTCGAACGACTAATAGAAAATATTGTTTGACCTTTTCAATATGTCATTTTTGTATACCCCCCCCCCCTCTCCGAGCAAACTGATAATGTTGTGACTTAAATAATTAATTAGAACATGTAATTGCGAACACTGATTTTGTGAATAATTTATTTATTCTTCAGGAAACTTAATCCTTATGGTTTGTTTAATATTAATATATTCATATCAATCTTGTCAACTTTGCTTTCGTGTTTTTTCGATTTATTATATAGATGAAAATCATTATTATGACTTTGTTAAAAAGTATGCTCAAAAATAAGCCATATTAAAAGAAATATTAAAATATTTTACGTAATGCTTCAACCCAACTAACTATAAACAAGCCTCTTGCCAACGAAGCATTTAACTTCTTTACAAAATTTACGAGAAAAAAAAAATCGAAAATGTAAATTTTAAAAATTTTAATTTTTATCCCAGGGTATATTTTTATAGCTTACCCCTGATAATGATTACGTGTAGAGTAGTGTGAATATTTTGTGTATATATTCCATGGTTTCCATGTAGTGTGTGGTGTGTGTGTGCGTTCGTTGCCATGGTATTGGTTTGTCACACACTCGCAAGGTACAGAGTGTCCCACGAAACATGACAGTTGGTGTCTTCTTCCACATACTGCAGTTTATTTCGTTAGAAAAATCTTTTGCTCAAATATATTTTACTTTGAAATCACCTTTACTATAATATGACTTCCATATAGTATTTTTATTGTTCTCTTTGGTATCAAACAACTTGACAAAATATGGTAAAAACCCATTTCATGTTTCGTGGGACACCCTGTATTCACATGTTAAATATCTACAGTATGAACCATAAAACTGCGAAACAGAAAGACTTTTAGACTCAACTTAATTGACTTTTAATAGTCCAGGGAACATGAAATTGTTTAGTATTTGATTTAATAAGTTACTACTGTTACTATTCGCTTTGTAACAACATAAAATACACTTAATTACTGCTTTAATGTTGTCCTCCTATTCCAATGTTTTCTGGTTCTCACTGTATACAGATATTATAATTTTAGTTTAAAAGGAACTGTATAATATGGGTTATTTTGATTGATCCTTCATTTAAAAAGGCGATCGATTACATAATTTACATTACATTATTACAAATTTTAATTTAATATTAGTTACGAATTAAATCAATATTTGTATTTCTGAAGAATATTCCTATGAAAAAATCCAGGGGCGTACGAGGGGGGGGGTCCCCCCACAATGAATAACGTTACCCTTAAAACAATTGTTTCATAGACTAAAATTTTGGAAATAAAAATTAAAATTAGTCTTTAAAAATTAAGAAAAATTCACAAAAACTAACATATATTCAGGACAACATGCATCCTTGCTTCAATTAATTTTCTAGTTTCAATCTAAAACTCTTTGACCAAAAAACGATAGATTTTGCTTCAAAAGAATGGTAAGTTTTCAAAAATCAACTTAAAACGAAGAACTAAGATTTTTTCAATCATTTTTAAGCGATGTTCATCCCAAAAAATGTATCTCCTGGTCACAGTGTGATTTTGACGCAATGTAAAAAAACGGTTCAAATTTCAAAATTATTTTTTTCTTAACATGTTTACTTTCCTGAAACTTCAAAAATGTCAGAAAACTTTCAATCCTATGTCACCCAGGGTTCCCTCAAAAAAGTTTAATTAACATTATATATTTTATTTATAATATAATTATAATATAATTATAACACAAAAAAACTGTAAAGTTACATGATTCAAAAATTTACAAAAAAAGTAATAACTTTAGTCAATGGTTCTGATTTTTTTTAACAAGTTATTAATTTTATTTTGATCAAACTTAATGTTTAAAAAGAACGAAATATGGAAGTTGGAAATATCAAATTAATTCAAAATAACTTTCCATTTAAATTCTAAGAAATTTATGATTTTAAAAACTCTGATTTTTTTAAAACTTAACAGAAGGGGATGGATAGGTGTGGTGAATGAGAATGCAGTTGCAGTATTATAAAATCAAATATCAAGTTGCATTTGCTACATCAGACAAAATCCCGTACTTTTAAAAACCACGAGGTGGAATAATTCTGGAGGGTTTTTATCCGAAATTCGATTTTTTAAATCAGTTTATAACCCAGACGAAATAGGAGACCAAAATAATCGCGTCTAAATTGTGTATCACAAGAAAACTCTGAATACGAAGACGACTTTTTAAAAAGTTATAACTTTAAAAAGTTCCATGAGCATGATAGACATCAATTGTGCAATGTAAACAGACCCAATTCACTAAATTAGTGATTTTATAAGTGTCTATGTAAAATACATTAGGTCTTGAGTTGTCTTCCTATTCCACTGTTTTCTGGTTATCACTGTTTTATTTTGCACAGTTTCAGGCTGAATTTATAGACCGCGGCTTAAATCTAATCCGCAGCTCAATTATTGTTGGTTAAAATAGTATTAAATGTTTCAAGATTAAAGCCGGCGCTCAATTGATTGTTTTTGGGGGATTTGAGATTGAGTCGCGGCTTAAATTCATTAAAATTGGACACTGTTTATATATATTTTCTTATCGGTGAATTATTTAGTAGAATCGTTGCTAATCTGTGTGTCCAAACTGTTAATTGATCTGGTATCTATCTCCTGGGGTTCTGGGGCTATATAGTTCTGTCCCCCCTTCCGCACTACTCGGTAACATCTAAATATAGTTTATAAAAATAAAGAAGTGTAACCAAGTTTTCTTTTAAGATTACAAAGTTTAGGCCATGTCTGTTGGACAAAATCTTTTAGGGTTTTTAATAAAAGCATATGTAAGCCAGATATGATTAAATGCTTAAAAATGTGCGCAATGTGCAGGCCCTGTGAAGTAAATATACGTAAATTTTCATTAAATATGCTTCTTTCATAAGGTAATGCTAATGTGAACCCAACCAAGGGTTCTCAATCGTGTATATAGTATCCTACAGTTCATTGCTCCCATGGTCGGAGAAATAAAGCCTAACAATGCAATACAAGAATACAGCCAAACAATCTAGTCCAGGCTCAAGAGTATATTGAACCCCGAGTATGTTTGAAGTTTTAGTATATAACAGGCTAGGCTGGCAAGGGTATTGAACACCTTTTTTATCTGGGAGATATCTGTACTGTCAGTCAGTCAGTCAGTCACCAGGATCATCAACCATCTTATCCCCCAATCCCCCAAACCACATCAGTTCTAACACGTATCTGATCAGAAGAGTCAAATGGAAATATATTCACCCCCAGGCGAATGACCTGTGTATTTAGATCAACTTTAGTCGGTCCAACACTAATCGTTTGTATCGTTATAATGTAAATAAAGTTTGTGTGCAACCATGCTTCGTTATTCCACTCAATCTTGGCTTTTTACTACTGAGTTCTTTTCAAGTGTATACTAATACTAAAAACTTCTTTGAACAAGAGCTAAACCAGGTGTTTTACACAGTACACCACAAAATGAAAACGCTTTTACTCTTTGAAGAATTATATCCCGTTTAATGATTTTGGAAGATAAAACCGGTAAAACCGGTTTTATTAATTCTCATGGAATAAATAAAAATTGGTTTTATTCCCATGGAAGATAAAACCGGTTTTATTAATTCTCAGGGAATAAATAAAAACTGGTTTTATTCTCATGGAAGATAAAACCGGTTTTATTAATTCTCATGGAATAAATAAAAACTGGTTTTATTCCCATGGAAGATAAAACCGGTTTTATTAATTCTCAGGGAATAAATGAAAACTGGTTTTATTCTCATGGAAGATAAACAGGCTTTATTATCTCGGGAATAAAAACCGTTGTATTCTAAGTTAACCAGCTTTATTCTAAGCTGGTTTTATTCCAAAATAAACTGGCTTTTATTCAAAAAGGAATCAGTTTTATTCTAAGATAAAACGGGTTTCATTCTAAGAAAGACCTGCTTTATTCCAATATGACCTGGTTATTCTGAAAGTTTTTTTAAGATAAGCGGGTTTTTATTCTAAGATAAACCGGTTTTATTCCAAGATAACCTGGTTTTGTTCTGAAATGAACCAGTTTTTTTCTAAAAGAAACCGGTTTTTTTCTAAGATAAGCCGATTTTATTTTATAAGAAACCAGTATTATTTCAAGATAAACCGGTTTTATTCCAAGATAAACCGGTTTTATTCCAAGATAGACCTGCTTTAATCCAATATGACCTGGTTATTCTGAAAGTTTTTTTTAAGATAAGCGGGTTTTTATTCTAAGATAAACCGGTTTTATTCCAAGATAACCTGGTTTTGTTCTAAAATGAACCAGTTATATTCTAAAAGAAACCGGTTTTATTCTAAGATAAGCCGGTTTTATTTCATAAGAAACCAGTATTATTTCAAGATAAACCGGTTTTATTCCAAGATGAACCGGTTTTATTTACCTGTAAACAACTGAAAGTTGGTAAGGAAGAAGGATTGCAAGAATCCATTCAAGACAAAGTATCCCAAACGTAAAGTAATCAAACCCCCAGTGAACAGTCCTAAAATATTTAACTCAGTGAACACAGTCCTGAAATATTAAAATCTGAACAGTCCTTAAATATTAAAATCAGAGAACATTCCTAAAATATTAAAATCTGAACATTCCTAAAATATTAAAATCTGAACAGTCCTAAAATATTAAAATCAGCAAACAGTCCTTAAATATTAAAATCTGAACAGTCCTAAAATATTAAAATCAGCGAACAGTCCTTAAATATTAAAATCTGAACAGTCCTAAAATATTATAATCAGAGAACATTCCTAAAATATTAAAATCAATGAACAGTCATAATATATTAATATCACTGTCCTAGACTATTAAAACCTATAATATTAAAATCCCTGAACAGTCCTATAATATTAGAATCCCTGAACTGTGAAGTAGATGTTAGGTCCACCTCTTATGGAAACTTTATTTCGATTTGGGTTGACCCTCGTCAGTTCTAACGATAACCACCAAAATCGAAAGTAAAAAATGTTAACACTCATAAGAAAATAAACAAACAAAAAAGAATAATTAGAAAATTGGGCCGTCAAATGGACAAAAGGGAAACGAACACAGATCATGAAATGAAAAGATAATTTGCAAATATTCACATTTTAAAGAATGTTTTAAGACAATTATTATTCCTTGAGATTGTTTCTGCCATGAAAAGTGTATAAAGTGGTGGTGGGGGTCGATCTAATTAAGAACCTTTTACGTAAACGGGGGAGGGGCAGGGTAGCGGCTTGCTTAAGGAGGGATATTTAAACCTTTTGAAGAATTGGCCAAAATTCAAAAACAATACTATTTTTTTAAATACTTAATTACAGTTTACAATTAAATAAAAAATTGTCTGTTCATTCTTCTGAGTTCAGTCATAAAATCTTTAATGTATTTAGATTCTCGTACTTCAAGTAAACTTCTCCCAAGGTCCCAAACCTTCTCTAATACGCTAACGCTTATAGATTTTAGAGTTCATGTTCAGGAAGGTTGACATGTTCTTCTGTAGGCCATGGTTTTGTATCTAATCAATACGTTCTCTCACTTTCACATCTAAAAAACTTCTTGTCTGTCTAGTCCTATATTGTCCTTTCTCACATGGTAATACAGTAAACAACATTACTGGTCTAACAGTTGAAAGTTCCATTAATTTAAATCTTCTTGCTGGTATTAGAGGATTTTATAACTGTTTAAATTATTTGAAAGAGCATTCTTTTAAAGATGGAAGTCCATGCATGGTCCCATATATTTTATGTTCATTGTATGATCTTTAATAATTTCCTAAAGGTATTTTGGTGAAGGATGCATTTTCTTAAGCTAGCTTTTTCCCAAAGAAAATTTCCCAATTATCCCAAATGTCCTTAAACGATATTCTCTCTTAGAAGTTATTAAAATTTTGGAATATGTCATTTGGAAAAAAAATCTCATGAGGCATTACTTTATTGCATTAATACTTGAAAATGTTATAAATTTGACCAAATCCCGCGGTTGGGCAGGTATTTGTCAACCCACACTCCCCCCACACTTTTTTGACCATAGAGTTGAGATCAAGGAAAGTTTTTATATATAAACATTTTTTATTGCCATTTTTGGAACTCTAACTTGTGGTAAGGGTGCTACAAAACTTCCTAAAAAACGGAAAAAAAAATAACTACTTAAAACATATTAATTTATCCTTATTATCTATACTCATAAATAGGGCGGGGCACGTTCCAATTTTTCAAATCGTTAGTTCCTTAGAGAAGGCCTTAATCTGGATCGTTCCTTCATCGTTTGTTCTTTTCTCAATCGTTCCATTCCCGTTTCATTCTTTCTCTTTATGATTTAGAACAGTAGCAGCCGTTTGTTAACGATAAGGTCGTCAAATAAAACGACCGTTTCCTGTCAACGACACCCAGTTCTACTTATAACCACATTTTTCAGTGATTTTAACGATCTAAAAGTTCACATGAGCCACTACGCAGTAAATGGGATTATTTTTTAAGTCTAATTTCTAAGAAATATAAAATTAATAATTAATATTATTGATATGATTAATCTGGCGACCTTGTCTTTATTAACTGAATTATTGATAAGGAAAACACATGAAGAGAAACGTGAAAATATTAATTATTACAATACTATAAACTTCGGACCAGTTTGGTGTCATTAATAAAAAAGACTTAAACATAAAGTTTTGAAAAAATATGTTGAAAAAACTTAGCAAACCAACCAACAAACAAATATAGAAACAAACTAATCAAAACTACAAACAAGCAAATCAACACCCAAACAAACACCCAATCAAATATTATAGATAATTACTTTGTGATACAGAGTACTGATACAGGAACGAAGATGAGAATGATAAATGTTGTGAGAATACCATACACCAGGATCCAGGGAACTAACAGTAAATGCTGGCTTCGATCCCTGGAATAACATTAGAAATAAAAATTTACTTTAAGATCATCAATAAAAAATAAAAATAAAATCTTCATATATGCCAAAAAAAACTTGGATTCAAGTCCACAACCTCATGAGTATTTGGGTCTGGGAGGAGGAGGAGAAGATTTCACTCCCCCCCCCCCCCCTCCTTCCTCGGATTTTCATAAAAATCCAAAAGCAAAAATCATTTTGACAAAAAAATCACATTTTTACATTTAGATGTATGTCCATATGTCAGAATGTGTATATTGGTTTTAGTTAATCTTGAATGCTTGATCTCGATATCCGATGTGGGTACTTTTAATCCCTCAATAAAAGTTTTCACTACAAGGTATGGTATAACTATCACGGGATATTCAAGAGAAATTAAATAGATCTGCATGGGATTCCGAGATCCACAACACAAAAATTTTGACTTCAAATTATTTAATTGACACAATTAGATATATGTATATGAAGATGTGAAGACATGATAAACACAATATGTTTTTTTAAATGGAATTATTAAAATCTTAAATGCTGACCTAAATTTGGCGTTTGCTCTCCAAGTTGCAGGAACCGGGAGAAACGAGTTAGACTAATAAACAAATTATCTTAAAATATTTATCATATTATTTCATTAATAAACCTACGAAATTTGCTAGAACCCTGTTTTTTCTTGGAAAAATGCGAAAGGTATTTTCTAAGAATTATTGGATCGTTTTAGTCCGGTTGCAGACAGTGTGTGATTCTTCTAATTTAAAAACAATTTTATATTATCAATGCATGAAAATTCAATATTTACTCAGAAAAATATCTAAACTAATTGTTTTTAAGAGATAAGAGGAGATGCATCTTTCTGGCTGTAAGACGTATCTAATAGGGTAATTTACAAAGAGAATAGAATATATATTAGAGTGGAATTTAGAAAATCCTTTGGTATGAATTTTGTCAGTCCCTTTCAGCCTGAAAGGGAGTTCAAAGTGTACAAATCATGTAAATGTTCACAAATTATGTGCAGTAGAGTACATTAATACAGTATGTTCCCTACACTATCCATTTCAATTTCTAATTTTTTAAAGCTATTAAATAAACTTTATAAAATGAATTAGGTGAATAAAAAGCATCATTTGATTTAAAGTTATAACGGAAAATCATCGTTTGGAAAGTGAAAGGCAATAGAGTCTATGTGAAATGATCATTGGTCAATTATGAAACCAGCCTATTTCATAATTTGGTTTTCTTTTATATTAACTTTAAAATGATATTCCAGGGCCCAAAAGGTTATATAGCACAAATATGTGAAGTACACCTGCAGTATGGAAACAGTATAACAAAATGGCCGTTTTACACTTTTTTCTAGTAAATTTTTATTCTAATTATATTCCTTTTCTCTTTGGTAGTTGATTAATTCAATTAAATAGAATTAGTAAAAAATTAAGTTGGATTTTCTAAAAGTACCTTTTTGATTCCAATTGCCCCAATGAGATTGGTGCTCAACATTATTGTGAAGAGAATTCCTGAAATTTTTAAAATATTTCATTGTAAAAATATTCTAAATAAAAATCCAATGTAAAATGGACAATTTTAACGATATCTTGATTATTTGCTCCTTTGTCCTTTATAATATTAGATGAAAATACTATTTTGAAGTTTATTTAAACTGAAATTTCTCCCAAAAATTTCAAAGAATAATATAATTTAAATTTTAGAAATATCACAGCTGTATTCTGTTCTAGGTTAAAAAGATATAGATATTTGAAAATTTAGGTTTGAGGCTATTATTATGATCCATTGAATTCCTGAAGAAAAACTAAAGGCACCAATACTCAAATTTTCAAAATATGAATTTTGGTATGTCAAGTTATAAACAAAGAATACATGCTTTAGATGAAAAAGATTTATCTAGGAATTAGAAAACTAAAAGAGTCTTTTTCGCAAACTGTAATTTTTTAATCCTTATATCTTCGCAACACAATGTCGTAGACCTTAGATATTTCAAACTATAAATTCCTGCAGATTAAATAATTTAATTTTGAAATATCGAAGGTTTACATCATTAGACTGAAAAAAGTGATTAGAGAAGTTATATTTGATCCTTCGAATTTACCTACGAGAAAAGCATTCATGGTGTGATATAGAATTAAACTAAAAACAGCTCCTATAACTGATATCCCTGTGTTCAACAAAAAAACAATCTCGCTCCCTAAAGTATAGAAAAAAATTTTTTATTTCAAACAAAAATGAGGGAATTTTATTCTGGGTTAGATGAAATAAATACTTAAAGGGAATGTCAACGAAATTTCAAGTGTCCCTTAATAAAAGATTTGCATATCCGATTCATACTCCTTTTCTGTTCTTTAATTAAAGGATCTATATTTCGTAGAGAGCTCCTTTAAGCATTTATTTCCACTTTTTCCATGTATGTTATACAGCGACTAAAATCCATGTCAATCTATAATTAAATAAACTTTTTATTTATTTCACGTTTTGAAACAAGGTTAATTTTAACCTTTCTCCCCAAAATGTTGAATTATACAGTATAACCAAAACATAAAATATTTTGTTAGATTTCGTTGAAAAAGGCTGTAGATGTAATATAAATAAATAATAAGTCAAATTCTTAACGGTTTTTTGCATGTTTTAGATTTTTTTTTAATGGAAGCGTTTTTCATACAAGACTGTTGTTCTCATTATAAAAGTTTCTCCATTTTCTAGGTTTTCTTGAATAGAATTACCACTCTTAAAATGAATAAAATGTACCTTTTGTAACCCTTGTCTCACAAGGGCCACAACAGCAGGGACCTGTCAGTGCACACCAGCCCCTGTACAGTGTACATGAAATACATATAGAGCTGACCAGCCCGTACATGAAAAACATACAGAGCTTACTAGCCCCTGTGACATGGACACAGATATAAACTATCTCACGAAACCTCGACTCCAAGAGGAAGTGGAGTTCGTACAGTACACATACAGGGTGTCCCAATAAACATGGGAATTCAGTGACGAATTACATGAAGTACATGAAAAACATACAGAGCTTACTAGCCCCTGTGACATGGACACAGATATAAACTTATCTCACGAAACCTCGACTCCAAGAGGAAGTGGAGTTCGTACAGTACACATACAGGGTGTCCCAATAAACATGGGAATTCAGTGACGAATTCGATATCGTCTTTTCAAATAATTCTTTGATTTAGTATATTTATACCTACTGAGTACTGAGAAAGCTGTAATCTGTAAGAGTTTCGTCTGCTATGTTCAAAATTTGTTTGTTTATGTTTTGACTGCATACGGTTGTACTTAGTAAAATTTGAAAATTGCAGTATACAAACAGAGTAAACTTGTCCGTCTTCACTGTTCATCTTGCGGAGTCATTATAGACACATCTTTACAGTCTTTTTCCCTTTTCATAAAATAAACTCTAGCAGACATAATAATATTATGGCTTTTGAAATTAGGTATTACAATGCTAATAATATACATAATATACATAATGAGTGCATGCCAGCCTCTGTAGTGTACAAAATATGAATCTACAGGGTGTCCCAAAAAACATGGGAATTCAGTGACGAATTTGATATCGTCTTTGTTATGAATTAGCATTGTAATACCTAATTTCAAAAGCCATAATATTATTATGTCTGCTAGAGCTTATTTTATGAAAAGGGTAAAAGACTGTAAAGATGTGTCTGTAATGTCTCCGCAAGATGAACAGTGAAGACAGACAAGTTTACTCTGTTTGCATACTGCAATTTTCTTGTTTTACTAAGTACAACTGTATGCAGTCAAAACATAAACAAACAAAATGTAAACTTAGCAGACCAAACTCTTACAGATTACAGCTTTCTCAGTAGGTATCACTAAACTAAATCAAAGAATTATTTGAAAAGACGATATCGAATTCGTCACTGAATTCCCATGTTTTTTGGGACACCCTGTAGGAACGAAACGATAAGTACATCTTAAAAATTTTAAATCCATACATTTAAATAATGTTTGTAATTTTATACAAAATGTTCGTATTTTCAAACAAAATGTTCGTAATTTCCAACAAAATGTTCGTTTTGTATTTTCTAACAAAATATCCATAAATTCTAACAAATTGTTCGTACTTTCTAACAAAATGTTCGTATTTTAACGGAATGTTCGTATTTTCTAACAAAATGTTCGTCTTTGTAACAAAATGTTCGTAATTTCTAACATAATGTTCATAATTTCTAACAAAATTTTCCTAATTTCATACCTAATGTTCATATTTTTAAAATCTATTCGATGTATGTATTACGAACAAAAGCAGAAATTTCTTAAATAAAAAACTTACATTTTAATCAATTAAGATAACGCTTCACATGTATGTCTACTATTCAGCCCAAGATTTCTGAAACATAATAAAATTTTTTATTTCCAAGGAAGAAAAAACAAATGATATAATTTGCACAACAAGGAGGTACTGAGAAAACATTATTAAAAATAGATAAAATATTTTCAGACAAAACTGATTTTGTAATTTAAAAATGAAAATATGTACTTTTTTATGTTGTTATCACAGAGAAAGATCATAAGATCCGAGCAACTGATCGGATTTCATGAAGTGCAAAAATTATTTGAGAATAAATTGAACTGAGGTTGGAACTCTTATATTGTGGATATCGATATCATCGCTTGATTTTGATCCTTGGTTAATCTGCAGATTAATTTATTCTTAATTCGATATCCTGCACTATTGTTTACCCTGAAGGGAGAACTGAAATGAATAGATTAAGCATTGATCCACAAATCTAAAGTGTCCAATATAAATATCGGGTTCAATTGATCGGTATTATAAGTATCCAACATGTATCTCCATGTGCGCGCTCCTTTTTGACAATTGAGATGTGAACTGGAAAGATATATTTCACAGTTGAGATGTGAACTGGAAAGATATATTTCACAATTGAGATGTGAACTGGAAAGATATATTTCACAATTGAGATGTGAACTGGAAAGATATATTTCACAATTGAGATGTGAATTAGAAAGATATATTTCACAATTGAGATGTGAACTGGAAAGATATATTTCACAATTGAGATGTGAACTGGAAAGATATATTTCACAATTGAGATGTGAACTGGAAAGATATATTTCAAAATTGAGATGTGAACTGGAAAGATATATTTGAACTTCATCTCTTTAGTTCAATAAATCTAAACTCAGGTTGAAATAACTTGAAATTAAACCTGTTTAGTTTTTATAAAGGGACAAAGCCGAAAAAGTAAATATTATGAAGTTATGAATATTATTAACAAATACAAATATATTTTAAGAAGTAATCTATTATAACAGAAGAAACCCCCTCTTATAAATACTAAATCATCAAATGTTCATTTGATTTTGTATGCTTTTAAATAAAACTTGTTTTAAAGAGCTATTATAACGACTGAAACAAATTCTTAAATTCTTCCTTGCAACCAAAAAAGTAAAGGTTTTTTATATATGGGAGTGTAAATAGAAAGTTAAAAGGTTGCAAAGTCGTACAAGTAATTCTGTAAACGGCTGAAGCATTTAGATAAAAAGATGTATTTTTTCTGATAATAGAAATTTACTAATCAAAACAGGAATATCCACTAAATTATTTTTGTCCTTCTCTCAAGAATAAAAATGTGTAAATGTATCACCAATGAGGAGCTAAAATTGATATTTGTTAAAGACTATTACTAGTTAGAATACTAGCTGTCTGAGTATGATAAAAGACTAGGTTGGTAAAACTAAACAATATGAGTATGTAGGAAGGAAAGGTCCTGGAGGTATGGACTATATAGTTGCTAGGATCAATTAATAAACACCCTCGTTGGTTTGTTTTAGCTGGACAATAGAATATTAGATATAGATAGCCCTAAAGGGACTGTACACATAATTACACTTTACAATTTATGTTTGAAAATAAACTAAAACTCGTGCCTAATGGATTAAAGTTGTAAAGTGGTACAGTTCCAATTTGGTGATTTTTATGTGAAACCATGACCAGCTGGGAGCGGAAGGGAAAAATGTGTTAACAGGATTTTAATCCTTTTCAGACTGACGTCTGGTTTAATAAAAATAGTTGAGGGGGGGGGGTCCCAGGGATACTCCCCCCTCTATATCCTTGTTGTGGTAAAATCTATAACATTTGATACTTCTTTGGAAAGCCATTGGGCTCCACTTAAATAATCTTTTAAAAAAAATGCAAATTTACTAAATTTAAAATATTTATTGCAATATCAAGCTATTAAGCAAAAAATATGCAAAAACAAAAAGTGCGGGAAATATGATAAATTATACATTTATACACAAAAATCTATGCAAAATTTCTTCACAAAAATTGTGCGATCTGCTTCCTTTTGTTTAAGGCTTTCCAAAGAGCTAAAAAAAGTATGCCTGAGGACCTGTTTTAAGTCTAAAAGTGAGGGGCATGTGTTAGTTAGAAAAGTCCAAAAGTTTGAACAGCCTCAGACTAATACTTTTGGGGTTATCATCCAAAAAACGTCAGGAGAGGTCCAGGGACCCCCTCCCCCCCCCCCCCCCCAACCGGAATAGATTTTATAAAAAATCTTTATTTTGAGAGCAATAACTGCACCCCATCCAAAAAATATTTTAATCTATTCATAAAAATCTGAATTAAAGGTCAAATATTACAGTAGTACAGTAGTACAGTATTACAGTAGTACAGTAGTACAGTAGTACAGTAGTACAGTAGTACAGTAGTACAGTAGTACAGTAGTACAGTGGTACAGTAGTACAATAGTACAGTGGTACAGTGGTACAGTGGTACAGTAGTAGAGTGGTACAGTGGAACGGCAGGACAGTACAGTAGTACAGTAGTACAGTAGTACAGTAGTACAGTAGTACAGTGGTACAGTGGTACAGTAGTACAGTAGTACAGTATTACAGTAGTACAGTAGTACAGTGGTACAGTAGTACAGTAATACAGTGGTACAGTAGTACAGTGGTACATAAGTACAGTAATACAGTAGTACAGTAGTACAGTAGTACAGTAGTACAGTGGTACAGTGGTACAGTAGTACAGTAGTACAGTAGTACAGTGGTACAGTAGTACAATAGTACAGTGGTACAGTGGTACAGTGGTACAGTAGTAGAGTGGTACAGTGGAACGGCAGGACAGTAGTACAGTAGTACAGTGGTACAGTGGTACATTGGTACAGTGGTACAGTGGTACAGTAGTATAATTGTACAGTGGTACAGTAGTACAGTAGTGCAGTAGTACCGTAGTACAGTATTACAGTGGACAGTAGTACAGTAGTACAGTGGTACAGTAGTACAGTAGTACAGTAGTACAGTAGTACAGTAGTACAGTAGTACAGTAGTACAGTAGTACATTTGTACAGTAGTACAAGTAGTACAGAAGTACAGCAGTGCAATTTTTCAGTAGTAAAGCAGTACAGTACGTGCACAATGATACAGTGGTATAGTGGCACAGTGGTACAGTGCAGTAATTATACTTCCTCCCATATTCCAAGGTCCTTTTGTTGCACAGTACTTCAAGGTTTTACACTTTGTGACTTTCGATTTACATTATACATATATATATAGAGAAGGTCATATTGTTTCACTCATACTGGACCTTTATAATAGAGAATAAATGCAAGGGCATATTTACTAGACGGGGGGGGGGGGGGACTTTAGACTTTTTTTTGGAGGGGGGACTTACAAGGAACAAATGCAGTAAAATATACAGTGTAAAAAAAGAAGCTAGAAGAATATCAAAAGAATTTAAGAAAAAGTTGTTGAAAAATATAAATCATAAATTTTTGTAAACTGTGTTAGAAAATATAACATTTAATTTNCCCCCCCCCCCCTCTAAAGCTACATATAGTTGTGCATCTGGAGAAAAGATAAGAGATATAAAAGCTAAACAAAATACATTTTATAATAAGATTTCAACCTCTCAAGGCCTTTCCCTTGGCCTTTCCTATTCAATTCGGACGAGTCTATTAATGAATCTATCCGGGGAAAGGAAGGTTGGATTGGTATACCACAACCTTCCTCCCCCTGGATATCTCAAGTAGCAACTACCAAGGTGTAAATTAAACCCTAGAGCCAATGGGCTAACTAAACCGTAACAAACTAAACAAGAAAATGCGGGGGAAAACAGGGTTTCCAATTATTTTACAAATAATTACAAAATGTGTGTTAAGGTTTTCTAAATTGGTAGATATACAATAAAGTTGAAAAAAAACATATAAAAAGAGAGAGAAATCTGTGAAAAGTTTAAAGGTTGACTTAAAACTGTAATTTCAAGTGACCCTCAATACAAAGATGACATTTACATAATTTCCCTTGATGCCTAAATCTGATCAATAATCTGGAACATTTCGTCGTTTTCTAGGTTTAAAGTGTTAAATTATTTTGGTTTCTATATGTTTTCCTGCAGTAGAAATGCGCAAGTTTTGCATAGAAACCACACTTGAAAATGATAAGTTTTCCAAATTATACACATAAATATCTATTAATACTTGACGAGAAAAGGTTTGAAGGATACATTTGTGAATCAGACATTGACAATTTTGCTTTGAAGGTCACTTTAAATTACCCTTACAGACCCTTTAAGGCCGATTAAGAATATTAAAGTATGGCATTTAGTGCTTCGCAGTAATCTGTCAAATGTGTTTTAAAATAAAATATCTGATGTTAATGTTTATCAGAACACTCTGTAAACGGCAATATGCATGCTGCCTATGACAAGTATTGTTGCATGGATCTTACAAAGGCAGCTGGGGTCACTGACAGAAGCGCAACTTGGTACGCTGAGAGGAGGGGGGGTGGGGGGCGAAGGAGGGCCCGGCGTTGCCCAGGAATTTTTTTTTTTAATTTCGAATTTTTTAAACTATGTCATTAATTGGCTGACTATAAGTGTCCAAAAAAAGTCAGCCCATTCGGTTCAGTCGTTTGGCCGGCTACAGGGAACATAAATACGAGTGTCTTGTTTTATAATATAGACCAAAAAAAAGAAAAATAGTTACTATGAAGAAAAATAAAAATAGTTACTATGCAGAAAAATAAAAATAGTTACTTCGAAGAAAAAGAAAAACAGTTACTATGAAGAAAAAGAAAAATAGTAAATATGAAGAAAAAGAAAAATAGTTACTATGAAGAAAAAGAAAAATAGTTACTATGAATAAAAAGAAAAGCAGTTACTATGAAGAAAAAATACAATTACTATGAAGAAAAGAAGAACAGTTACTATGAAGAAAAAGAAGAGCAGTTACTATGAAGAAAAAGAAAAACAGTTACTATGAAGAAAAAGAAAAACAGTTACTATGAAGAAATGAAAATAGTCATGAAGAAAAAGAAAAACAGTTACTATGAAGAAAAAAACAGTTACTATAAAGAAAAGACAAAAATTTACTATGAAGAAAAGAAACAGTTACTATGAAGAAAAGAAAAAAGTTACTATGAAGAAAAAGAAAAACAGTTACTATAAAGAAAAAGAAAAATAGTTACTATGAATAAAAAGAAAAGGAGTTACTATAAATAAAAAGAAAAGCAGTTAATATGAAGAAAAAGAAAAGGAATTACTATGAATAAAAAGAAAAGCAGTTACTATGAAGAAAAAGAAAAACAGTTAATATGAAGGAAAAGAAAAACAGTTACTATGAATAAAAAAAAAAGCAGTTACTATGAAGAAAAAAAACAGTTACTATGAAGAAAAAAAAACAGTTACTATGAAGAAAAGAAGAACAGTTACCATGAAGAAAAAGAAAAACAGTTACTATGAAGGAAAAGAAAAACAGTTACTATGAAGAAAAAGAAAAATAGTTACTATGAATAAAAAGAAAAGGAGTTACTATGAAAGCAGTTAATATGAAGAAAAAGAAAAGGAGTTACTATGAATAAAAAGAAAAGCAGTTACTATGAAGAAAAGAAAAACAGTTACTATGAAGAAAAGAAAAACAGTTACTATGAAGAAAAGAAAAACAGTTAGAATGATGACAAAGAAAAGTACAGTTACTATGAAAAAAAAGAAAAGCAGTTACTATGAAAAAAAGGAAAAGCAGTTACTATGAAGAAAAAGAAAAACAGTTACTATGAAGGAAACGAAAAACAGTTAATATGAAGAAAAAGAAAAACAGTTAATATGAAGGAAAAGAAAAACAGTTACTATAAATAAAAAGAAAAGCAGTTACTATGAAGAAAAAGAAAAACAGTTACTATGAAGAAAAAAAACAGTTACTATGAATAAAAAGAAAAGGAGTTACTATGAATAAAAAGAAAAGCAGTTACTATGAAGAAAAAGAAAAACAGTTACTATGAAGGAAAAGAAAAACAGTTAATATGAAGAAAAAGAAAAACAGTTAATATGAAGGAAAAGAAAAACAGTTACTATGAATAAAAAGAAAAGCAGTTACTATGAAGAAAAAGAAAAACAGTTACTATGAAGAAAAAAACAGTTACTATGAAGAAAAGAAGAACAGTTACCATGAAGAAAAAGAAACACAGTTACTATGAAGGAAAAGAAAAACAGTAAATATGAAGAAAATTTTAAAAATTACAAAAAAAAATTTCAGTTTTGAAAATGCGGAAAAAAATTATAATCATATTCGTGAACTTTATTTGTTATTATATTATTATTTTTATTTTACCCATTGTTAAATAAACAAATGTACTTTAGCAGTTTTGGACTTTGACATTCTTATCACTGTGTAGGATTTTAAATAAAAAATGTAATTTAATCTAAAGCAAAATATCTTTGTTTAATTGCGGGAAACATTTTGAAGTTTAAATGGAATTGTGATTTACATTGTATCAACTCCTTTGGATTAAATTCTTTTACCACCTTGAGAATTTGTCCTATACATCATTTTTCCTCCATAACATTTGTCCTCCATAATATTTGTCCCCCATAACATTTGTCCTCTATAACATTTGTCCTCTATAACATTTGTCCTCCATAGCATTTATCCTCCATAATAATTGTCCTCCATAACAATTGTCCTCAATATTATTTGTCCTCCATAACATTTGTCCTCCATAATATCTGTCCTTAAAAACAGTTGTCCTTCAAAACATTTGTCCTCTAAAACATTTGTCCTCCATAAAATTTGTCCTCCATAATATTTGTCTCCAATAACATTTGTTCTCAATAATATTTGTCCTTCAAAACATTTCTCCTCCATAACATTTGTCCTCCATGACATTTGTCCTTCAAAACATTTGTCCTTTATAACATTTGTCCTCCATAACATCTGTCCTTCATAATATTTGTCCTTCATTACATTTGTCCTTCATAACATTTGTCCTCCATAATATTTAAATTATCTTTAGGTTACTTTTCCATAGATTAACGTAAAATTATTTAAAAAACATAACTTTCAAGTGTTTTTGTTTGTTCAATTTTATAATACTTTTTTCGTAATATTATTTTTAGAAATATCATTGTAGACTAAATTCAGTAAAAAAAGATAATACATATCATGTCAATTGTCAAGGCCCTTGAGTCTAAATTTATCTATTAAATTTGTTTGTCTGTGTGTTTGTTTGTAACCGATAAACGTCAAAATATGCTAAACTGAATGGACCGAATTTTTTTGTGGGACCTCACATGACCCCGGGTAAGGTTTTTGGATGCTTAGAATTACAAAAATGTCTTCGAAACTTTTTGATTTTCGTAAATTTTTTTAGTTTAACTAAAAATATTATTAAATCAGCGAACTTTTTTTTTCTTGTTTTATATTGTACAAAGAGAAGAAGTTCACAGAATAGAAGAGAAATTAAAAGTTAAAATAGTAGTTGGACGCGAAGCACCCTAAAAGCCTAGTAAGACCATAGTGTACTAGTATGCGTAAGAAAATATCTGGGGATGAGATTGAACAACGAGAAATATTTATGTTATGTAAGTACGAAGCCTATATTCCCGAGTGAACAACTTCAATATAACTATTTTGCTAGCCTAGTAAGACCATAGAGTACTAGTTTGCGTAAGAAAATATCTAGGGATGAGATTGAACAACGAGAAATATTTAAGTTATGTAAGTCTAAATTCCCGGGTGAACAACTTCAATATAACTATTTTGCTTATTCCCACCATCTGAACTTATATTAAATGAAACCCTGCTAGTCAAGTATAAAATGTATACAAGTTCCGAAATAGGCGCATTTTTGCTCAAAGTTTGAACGTGTCTACTGAATGTGTAATCTCAAAAATTTTGTGTTATCTTAAAGTTTTAAAATCTGAAAATGTGGATTTTTCTGTGTTTACTCACTCTACTTTCTCTTCTTTACTACAGGAATAGATATCAATTAAAAACATGGGAAAATAGGATCTTTTTAATAAAATATTTCTGTTTAAAGGGACGGTTCACGTAACTTCAAGTGATTCTCTTTTTGAAAAGTGGCATATACGATTAAAAACAGTAACCTAGTACCTTTTCTCTGATCATAAATCATAAATTTCATCTAAAAAGTTATTATTTTCAATTGTGGTTTCGCGGGATAAAGTGACAATTGCAGATTTATGCTGGAGAGACGATGATTGAAATTATCAGAATTCATAGTCATTTAGAACAACAAATATCAAATATCTTTCTCATTGTTACTCAGATATAAGTTTAAAGGGTGATGTTATTAAAGACGTAAATCACAGCATTTTGTAAATTTATTAAATCATCTGATCTCATCAAGCGTTATTGAGATTTTAAAACAAACAATTTTAGCTAAGTTAAGTTTTTCTACGACTTTTATCATTTTTGTTATCTTATGAACAAACAAACATTTTAACCTACCCGTTCTCCGTGCTTTCATTGAAGAAAAAAAATTGAAAAAAAAGCTATTAAACCACTAAATTAAGCATTAGTTCTGAATGAAGCTCTTTAAGTTTTGATTATTCAGACTATAAGGAACATTTTGAGCATATAATATTTTTATCCTGAACTTAAAAATTAGGGTAATATGTGTATTTACAAAAAAAAAGGTGAATAATCCTTTTAAAGAATTAAATCTATTGCTTAGTTTTACGGAAAATGTTGCGTATCATTATTCTTTAATGCTTGATCTTGGTATCCAATATATAGATTTAAATAAGATCTTTGTACTTGATCCTGGGATTCACAAAAAAAAATTCTGACTTCTATATATAAATTTGGCTTGTCTGTCTGTCTGTTTGTTTGTATCAAATAAACGTCAAAACGGCTGAACCGATCGGGCCCAACTTTTTTGGGGGACATCATGTGACCACAGGGAAGGTTTATGAATGATAAAATTTTTAAAAAAATGTGTTTTAAAGGTTTTTAATTTTGTAAAAAATTAAATTCTTTAAAATCTGCAGATTGTTTTGTTAAAAATCCGCAAAAAATTTTTCTTCTTTGTGTTTAAAATGTAAACAAAACGAACAAGTTCACAATTTAAATAGAAGATGGGCGCGAAGCGCCCTAAAAGCCTAGTCTGACTAAGTTTATGGTTGGTTAAATTACAATGATATCTTTAATGACAGATTGTCCCGGAAAGAACGGGTTGATCTGCCGGGTCCAGGTTTATGCATCCCACTACTGGGACACTACAAACTGTTTCTGCAGGGTTCAGACAATATCAAGGGAATATGGAACCTTTACAAGCAGTATTCAAAGCAAGGTGTCATGCTTCTCAATGTGTTCAGTATGAACAATGTTATAGTTGGTGATTTTAACGTGCTCAAGGAGCTCTTCAACAACCCAGACGTGGCAAATCGAGGTCATGTTGATTTTAGAAAATGTAACTTTATTCAAAAGTTTAATGAAGACCGTGGAGACCCTCCGGGTCCCCTTACTGGAGTTATTTTTAGCCAAGGAAGGACCTGGGTAGAACAGAGAAGATTTACCCTCAAGACACTTCGAGATTTTGGATTTGGAAAATCCAGCATGGAGGAAACAATACATGATGAGATCCGGCATTTTATCTTCTACCTCAAGAACTATACCAACACACCTGTTGATATTGCAAGAAAATTTAACTTGCCAATTTTAAATGCTCTTTGGAAGATAATGGTGGGAGAGAGTTTTGAGTACACTGATCCTAAACTTGAAAAGCTCTTGAATGATCTTGGAGAATTTGCCAGAAGATTTGGAAGTCCATCCACCGTTTTGGTTCTAAACTATCCCTGGCTTTTTAAAATATTTCCAACGTTGCTGAATCGTAACAAAGATATAGAATTTATGAGGGAAATTATGCTCATGATGAATAATTGCATAGAACAGCATAAGTTAACTCTAGATGTTAACTCACCTAAAGATGTGATTGATACAATGCTGATTGAAATTCAGAACACCAAAGATGAAACATCAAGCTTCTATCAGAATAAGGGATATAATAACCTTGTAAACACAATGCTTGAACTATTTGTTGCAGGATCAGAGACAACATCGACGACGTTGACTTGGGCAGTGCTGTATATGATCAGAGAACCGGAAATTCAGAGTAGGGTTCAAGCAGAGCTAGATAAGGTGGTAGGTACCTCCAGACTTCCAAGTCTATCAGATCGATCACAGCTTCCTTATACGGAAGCAGTTCTAATGGAAATTCAACGATGTGGCAATATTGTACCCATGGGTGTACAGCACATGGCAAGCAGATCTATCCAGATAAATGGAGTAACTATACCTGCTAATACTATGATCTCTCCTTGCATGAGTGAAATAATGAAAGGTGATTATTGGGGTGATGGTCTCGTATTTCGTCCTGAAAGATTTCTCGATGAATCTGGAAAACTGAAATCAGAGGAACGTCTCATTCCCTTCTCAATAGGTAAACGCAGATGCCTTGGGGAAACTTTAGCCAAGACTGAATACTTTCTTTTCTTCACTGCTCTTCTCCAGCAGTTTAGTTTTATGCCTGAGATAAGTGGAACAGTTCCTCCTGAAACATACGTACCTGGTGCATCCATTCTTCCAATTCCGTTCAAAACTATTGTAAAGCCCAGATATTAAGTTTCTGAGAACAAGACTGTGCAAATCTGATAATTTTTTTAACAATTTAAAACCTCAAGGACCAACATGTTTAAGTTTTTAAAGTGAAAAAAAACACTAAAAAACACTAAAAAACAAATAATTTTTTCTTACATTTGGTTCTAACATACATCATGTATTTTTTTTCCTTGCCAAATCTTATTCATCCTTTTATGTGTGTAAAAAAGCAGAAATGACAAAAATGATAAGAAGATATGAAAATAAAACTTTGTGAAAATTATGCATAATATGTGTATTGTATATGTATTTAGATATGTATTAATTTTGTAAGTTGTAATTTACTAAAGAGTTTTTTTTCCATAATTTCAAACAATCCTGTAACTATACATTTCCAAATTTCTTCAAAAAATCACAAAATAAACATTGTTTTTGATTTTATGCTGTCATTTCAGTTTCCCTTTGTTTTATCTCTGAATTTTGTTATTATGTTGTTTTAAAATCAATATTTACAGTAATTTGCATTTATTGTGTAATGTATATGCATTTTAAGCAACATAAGAAAATAAAAATTATAACTTTTTTTCTTATTTGAAAATACTATTTTTAACCCAGGAGCCATGTAATACTAGCCTTCAGATCCCTTTATATCTCTTTTTATGCTAACAATCTTAGCTTTAAAGGTTTTCTTCAAGTCGCGTTTTTTGTTCACGGTAAAACTAAAATACTTGAAAAGAATTTTGAATGGATTTCCAAAAAAATGTTAAACAACTTTTTTCTCGGGAAAGTTTTTTAATTTCGACTGGCCATAAACCTTCAACGGTCAATGGGTCAAGAAAGATGAAACAATAAAAATTGGTATAAACTTTAAATAAACAGACAAAAGATGAAAAAAACCAAATTCACCACTTTAACCCAGAACTGCGGAGACATTTAGAATTTATAAAATGTCGTCTTCGCGGGAACAGTTTTAAGAAGCTTTGTATAAATATTCAATTTAAACTTGTGAAAATGCCCGTACAGGCAGGCTCTCTGCTGTTCCAGTCGGATCGCTTTACGTACGAGGGTGCTAGAGCCTTGGGAAACCCGTCAGTCGCGGGGTGCAATTTAAACTATATCTAATAATAAAATATCTGCAGTATTCCATTATCAGTAGGTTTTAAAAACGACATTTTATAAATTCTTTCGCTTTCTCCGAAGTTCTGGGTTAAACTGTATATGCATTTAAATATATATATATATATAGGAATATCTAGTATATCCTAATATTTGATGAAACTAGCTTGGGAACCCAGCGTCGCACAGGGGGTCATAGTTAGTCCCACTGATTACCCGTACTTTGTCATAAATTACGATTTTAACTATTTTTCCCGATAAAAGTCGACCCACTCAACTTAGAATCTAAAAAAAAAGCTTAGAACATTTCCGTGGTCCTCCCCAGTTTCCTAATCAAAATTTGAGGCAAATCGATCAAGGGGTTTTTGAGTTATGATCGTAAAAACAAACAAACAAACACCCAAACAGAGATTACAACTTTATATACAGGTAACCCCTCAATGAGCCATACATTGAAAGAATTTATAAAATGTTTATCCTATTTTACGTAAATCTCAGATTTGTAAAAATAAATGAATAGCCATGAATTCTTTCTATGTATGGCTTATTTAGGGTTTAACTGCATAAAAGATTAGTTTTAAACTATGATTACCGGAGAACAGTGTAATCAGTATTATCTTCTTTATTTTTTTTAATGTATTAGCATTACTTGAAAACAAACAAAAAACTTTTTTGGCTTAAAAAATGTCAGACAGAATATTTTTATTTTCTGAGTTATATAGATTATATAGCATAAATATGTGAAGTACACCTGCAGTATGGAAACAGTACAACAAAATGGCCGTTTTACACTTTTTTCTAGTAAATTCCCCTTTATAATATATATTCTATTCTCTATGGTTGTTTGGCTTCAAAAAATGTGAAAAGTTTATTGCATCACAAGTCCGATTATTTATTAAGTTTACTTCTATTTCGAAATGCAAAATTTCCCCTTCACCTAAGATATTAAGATAAAGGGCGTCCCAGAAAACATGACAGTTTTAAATGTCTTCTTCCATAATTTGTTAAGTTCTTTAATACCAAAGAGCATAATAAAAAAACATCGCTTGGTAGTATTATTATGATAAAGTTGATTTCAAAGCAATATATAATTGAGTAAAAGATTTTTTAGCAAATAAACTTCAAAAAGTCTTTAAATACTTGATACGGAAGAAGTCGACATTCATAACTATTCACCAACTGTCATGTTTCGTGGGACACCCTGTACCAAAACAGTTTTCAGAACGTTCACCAAAACGATTTTACTAATCGTTTTGAAAAATAGATTTGATATCTTTGATACTATAAGTTTAGGGAGAAAGGGCGAAGCCGAAGTCCAGAATTGTCGTCTTCGTTATGCATTTATTTTGGAATTTGTGTTAGCAAAGAATTGAAGGATTTTGGGACGTTAACAGGGGGGAGAGGGTATGTAACGTGTCCCTCCCATCTTAGGTACGTTGGATATCTTCCCAAGGGGACTTCCCAAGTGACAATTTCCCAATTGTTATAGCTTCCCAAATGCAAATGGGGGCCCAGTGCTGCGGCTAGGAAAGATTTTGGAAGTTCTCGCCGGATAAAATACCCTTGGAAGTTGCCGCTGCCGCTTGGAAAAATTACTTTGGAGGACTTAACATGATCATCTCGGAAGGGGGGGGGGCACTGTTAAATTTTGTTTAATTTTCATCTCATGGAAAGGAAACTAGAAAAACCAAACAAACTACTTTTTTCCATTGAATCTCAGATATTAAATAAGTTTGCCCCCTTGCTAAAATGTTTCAAAAATTTAATGTTTTCCTCCGTTCTCCGATGAAAGTGCGATTTATGGTACAGTAAAATCCTAAATAATAAATACATCGAAAGAATTTATCAAATGTCGTATTCTTCACTTTCTGATAATTGAATGTTGCAGATATTTAAATTAAATGATTATATGGAGCTCTTTAAACCGTTCCCGCATATTCATGGGTATTTATTTATTTCCGCAAATACTGAGATTTACGTAAAATAGTATAAAACCCATTTAAAAATTGCCAAGACGACATTTCATAAAATCTTTTGATGTATTTAATAATTTGGGTTTTACAGTCCAAAAAGGTTTTCACTCTGGAACTTTTAATAAGAACAAAGAGCTAGTTTTGTTAATCAAGAGGATGTATACTTATTTTTAGATTGTAATTTCACCTAAAATATATAGGTTTACATCTTATCTATTTCTTTATTAGAGGAATTATTTATAATGGTTGCTGAAAAAAATTTGAAAGTACTTTGAAACAAACGAAGAAATGTTTTCCAACGTAATGTCAGCGCTAAGCCGGAATTTACTGTTAAATTATGCTTTGTGCTTTCTACACAAAGTGTTGATATTACAGCAATCTATTCAGTTCTGGGAAAGACAAAATCTTGTACAGGGTGTCCCAATAAACATGGAAATTAAGTGACGACTTTTATATCGTCTTTGATTGATGTGGCATTTTTTCATGAACACATTTATTGCAGTTTAAACATCTTATATTGAAAACGTCTGGTGTTAAGATTTCCAAAATGTGATTTTTCTTTATTGTATCTACAAAATTGACGGAGATATTGCATAATGTGTACAAATTTAAATTTATTTAATATCTAATATCTTTGTCAAGATTTTAGACACGAGAAAGGTAGACCATTTTTTTAAAGTTCGTAACACGTACACTGTACAGCCTCGTTCATTTACTTTCTTTGCCATTCCTTAAGTATCAGAAATCGAAGAAGACTTTCCTGTCGTCTCTCAAATCTCAAATCCAATGTTTATCGGGACACCCCGTAGCACCTTGCTGTGCAGCGACATTTTGAGCGCCAAATAACCTGAATATGGTCTGTTTAAACCTACGATTTTTTATACAAAATATATACATATAAATTTCGTATAAAGTCGACACAGTTTTATATCAATTTCTCGAGACAGGAACATCAGATAGACTACTTATGGGTCTCGATCAACTCCTAAAATGCTTAGGTTTTAGCATATACTCCCTTTCAATTTTTCTTTACAGTCACTTTAAAGAAAAAGACACGACGTCAATATTTCGACTGTTTTCTATTCACTTCCGTTCTGTACTTTTCCTACGGAATGTGAATATATTAGCTCACTGTGCTATTCCTCCAGAATAATTCAAGATTTCGTTTAATTTCTAATTTATGCTTTTTGTCAAGTTTATAAACTTTTCCAGTTTAAAACACAAGGCGAGAAAACTTAGAAGATACAATTGCAGACACAGGGGTGTATAATTAGGGAGGTACCCCCCCCCCCTCATAAAAAGTGGTTCTTATAACGAAGAAGGGGGTGGGGATTTCTTGACTCTCTTTTTAAACTTTTATTGAAGAGATTTTTTACCAATCATGAGTTTTCCACACAAAAATATGTTTTGAATGATTTGCATTTTATTTACACTTATTCTAAAATTTCAATAAAACAATTCAAAATTTAGGTTTTTTATACAGTCATCGTCGCATTTTTTAATACAATGAAGACGACTTTAAATTACAATTATGATTTTTATCGAGCTTTTAAACAACATGTATACACATAAACATGGAAACGAAGAGAAGGTGTCAATTAAAAAGCTTTGCTTTGATTTTTTGTCCACTTGTATTTCGAAAAAAAACTGAAATAAAAAAGTTAAATTTATTGTATTTATATAAACGCCGACCTATGTAGATATTATTGCGATGGAACGTTATAAATACCTACCATGATTTGATTGGAATCTCTGAAGCTAAACCAAAACTTTAACAAAAAAAAAATTAAAAATATTAATTGATTTGAATCACAAGCTTATTTATCTGCCTTAATTTTCTGTATATAGCCCTAGCCTAATTATAATTTATATTTATGATTATATAATGTTTATAAATTTTAAACGAACAAAAAATAAAATCTTTCCATGCTATTTTCTAGGGGGGGGGGGGGCCTTAAAAGTTAAACGAAGAACTTAGACCCCCTATTTTTTAAAGTAAAATATGTAAAAAATAAGTTGCTTTTAATCTTATTTTTCATTACATGTTGTTGGGATTTTTATTTCTATAAAGCATAAATGTCAATTAAGAAAGTTTCTAAGAATATGATTATTACGGTTAATAATGATATTAATTAGCAGACAAATTTCAACATCAGGCTCTTCTTACCCTAAAGTTATTAAAGGGACTGTACGCGTTAAAGTTTGGTTTATTAACCCTATCTCTAGCTGCTGGGGTACTTAAAAACCAGAATATGCTGGGAGGGGGGTCAATTTGACCCCCCCCCTCTAAATCCCATGTTTGACGTCCAAATAGAATCTGCAAAAAAATTGCAAATTTGCCAAAATTGAATTTTTTATCGCAAAATCCAGTTATATAGTAAAAATGTTTGCAAAAAAAAATTTGTCTAAAAAAAGAAAAATTATACATTTTTGAAAAGCCCTTGACCATGCCATTTCAAATATGCAAAATTTTTGCAAAATTTTAAATAACCTGATATTTAATAAAAAAAAACTGAAAATGTGCAAATTTCCTTTGACAGGTTGTTTGCAAAAAAATAGCAATTTTTTATCGCAAAACTTGTGCAATTCGTTTCCTTATGTCAAAAGCTTTCCAAAAAGCTAAATTTTATCAAAATCTGACAAATGGAAGTGGGTCAAAACAAATATTTAGTTTGTTACAGGAAAAAGCAGTCATTCAGGCAGTGTGCCTGAGGACTCAGGCAGTTAGTATTAAAGCCCGGTTTTAGGCCTAAAGGGCAGGCTTTGGGTNAGAGATCATCGTCGGTATTATGGGTGTTCCTTTCCTAGGGGGTAAATCTGAATCACCTTGAACCTAACCGAATGAAGTTAATTTCTTTCTAAATTACTGCAGACCTGATACATGTAACTCAGTGCATGTAGCTGATAAAGGGAAGTTTTCATTACAACAATTTCAGCAATAAACCATCCTGCATATTCACCATGGGGGGTGGGGGGAGAATGGATAATGGAAGGGGGAGAGGGAATGGGTTAATGGAAGGGAAATGTTTAAGGCAGGACTTTTTACGGTGGTGGGGGGATTAGTTGTTTGCATTATAATATCAATATCTACTTTTCAAGATTTTTTAAAGTTTATGTACATACTGCAGTATTGTACGGCCCGATATATTGTCTTCTTTTTATCTTTATTTTCTTTTTCTTTATTTTTAATAAAGTTTTCAATTGTAGAGAAATTGAAGAAAATCTCTCATAAGATTTTTCCGAATTTTTATCAAAAAGTATATCTCTCTAGGCGTACTTTTAAGCATCAATTCATATGTTCGGCATGCTTATTGGCTTGTATGTTTGTCTCGTTATCTAATAAACGTCGAAACGGCGGAGGGTTGGGTCAAGATTTTTTTGTGGTATCTCACATAATTCCAGGAAAGGTTTATAACTATTGCCGGTTAAAATTTAAGAAATTTTCATGAAAAAATGTTGAAATTTAAAAAATATATTTTAAATCAATAATTCCAATCTGAAATAACCCATACATGTTTAGTATTACTATATAGTACAGTCCTAATTATAAAGACCCGGATTTAATTTACGATTAATCAGACGACTTTACAATCTAATTATACAAATATGATTGATGAAACGATAATCACAAAATAGCCCTAGTCCTGCAATTTCCAAATTGTGGTCTGCCTTTCCTGAGCATTTAAAATATATCTGCAAAGTCGTCTGATTAACTAACTATCAATTAATTCTGAGTCTATCTGATTAAATTACTGTATATACTAAACAAATCTTTGGCTTTAAATCAACATTTAAAGCTAATAAAAAAGTTTATAGTTAAAATAATTTTTTTTTAAAAATGGGGTTTGTGAAAACATCTCTATATAGTTTAAAAATATAAGCTTTTCACTGGAAACTTATAGACAAAAGAATAGGGTCAAAAGTAAGGACAAAAAGAACATTTTAAATATTTTCTTTGAAAAAATCATCTCTCATTTATTACTAATTGAGAAAAAAAAACGTTTTTTTAGTGAAAACATTGCTTTTACGAAATCAAATCAAATGATACATTTTTGACTGAGTAGCTCCCGGTCCTCTTCTTATGATGTTTGCACAAGTTCGAGAAAATTTGCACAATTATTTAAAAATTTCAAACTATTTTTTTCTTCTCAATAGCTCTTCAATTAGAGGAATAATGAATTATGATCGAAAATTTTTGATTGTACGTGCAATTTATACTTAAGTTTGAATCAAACATATTTAAAATATATTTTTTAAGTCTTTTTGATTAATAAATGCGTAGAAAAGGTAGATAATTAGAGAATTATTATTATTTATTATCGATCGAATTTGAACCCTCAGAAAATTTCTCCGATGAAAGTATCAAGTTACTTCATCGAAAGGTAATTTATTTTTTGTTGAAAATTGAATATTCTCAATATTCTCTTATTTTTTGTCAATAATTATTTTTTATTATTTATCATCTATTAATTATTATTCATTATTTTGTCACATTGAATTTATTTCTTTTTATCTTCATGATTAAAATGTATATCTAACGTAAGCTACTTCTACCAACTTCTAAAAATGTAAAATAATGAACGTATATTCTCTATTCCTGTCTCTGGAGACGGGTATTTAAAGTTTAAATCCCCCGGCATAGTTTTATCAGTGTACACTGTACGTGTGTCGATTGGCGCATTTACCATCTGCCTTCTAGATCACGTGACTTGTCCTACCATCTGTCCCAAAAAAAAGAGAAATCCACGGAAAAGATGAGAACGACCCTGAATTTTTGCGGTAGAAGATTTGACAAAAAAAATCGTCAATGCATTTTCAGTACTGCTTCCATCTGGGATTCTTTAAAATAAAAGTTTTAGGACACACTCTCCTCTAACGTAATATGTCCTAGTAGGATTCTACGCGGTCCAAAAATGACGCAGGAATAGGGTTAAAGGAACTGTACGCGATAAAGTTTGGTTTGTTAAAGGGACTGTCAACATTAAAGTTTGGTCTATTAAAGGGACTGTCAACGTTAAAGTTTGGTTTCTAAAGGGACTGTAAAGTTTAAAATTGGTTTATTTAAGGGACTGTCAACGATAAATTTTGATCTATTAAAGATTTTCCTTGCCTCTGCTGCATAAATCCGCTTGACCCTTCCATACAGATTAAATTGGATCTTTCATTTTTACATAGAATAATGTAGATTTTCCCTACAGGGTGTCCCAATAAACATGGGAATTAAATGACGACTTCTATATTGCCTAACTGTTTCTAGCGGAATATTTCGTTAACCTAATTTTGTTAAAACATTCAACAAAAAAAACTGCATAGTCTCGGGATTTCCAAATGAGGTCTACCATTTTTTACCTTCAAAGTTGACGGAGATATTAAGAACTTTGTCCAGATTCCAGCTAATTAAAACTCAACAAAACTGTTCAAATGATCAAATCTCCGTCAATTTTTTAGATACAAAGAAGGTAGACTTCATTTATCATTTATCGGAAGTCAAAGACGATATTCAAGTCGTCTCTAAATTCCCATGTGTATTGGAGCACCCTGTACAAAACCGTGAAATCGGAAGGCGACATTTAAGTAATCTCATAATATGTATTTTTTTGTTGTAAATCAAATGATTTCAGAATAGCTTTAAAAATCTGGCATCTAAGTAAACTGCGTCTGTGGACATTGCACAATTGCACAATTGCACAATTGCACAATTTCATGTAAGTTCATTGAACTATGAAAAATCTAAATTTGAGTCTAACATTCGTCTTTATTATGTACGGTATTATGTATGGTATTTTGTCTGGCTTTTAAACACCAAGTATTTTAATTTAAAAAATGTGTGTCTTTCCTAGGTAAAATGTATATATAAACCAAAAGTTCCCAAATGTGTAATATCTCTTTTGTTAAATTAAATATAAACACTAAATGCAGTTTACGCATTTTAAAAACGGTTACTTGTCAGACATTTCCTTTAGATCTAATTGAGATCAAGAAAACAGATTAATGTTAAGATTAAAAACAATTAAACTAATGTCTGATCAACAAGATTAAGGGGAGGGGTTAAACCGTTTAGTATGACGCCAAGTTAAACTAAATATACTACTACTACTAGGTGTCCCCATAAAACTTCCCACAGTTAAACCCTAAATAAGCCACACATCGAAAGAGCTCATCAAATGTCGTATTCTTCACTTTCTAAAAAATGGAATGTTGCAGATATTTAGTTTTTTTAATTAAATGATAATGCGAGCTAGGCTCTTTAAACTATTCCCGCATTTCCATGGCTTTTTATTTTCGCTAATAGTTAGATTTACGTAAAATAGTATAAAAACCCATTGAAAAATTGTCAAGACGACATTTGATAAATTTTTTCGCTGTCTAGATCATTTAGGGTTTAACTGCATAAGAATTGTTAAAAATGTCGTCTACCACTTTTTGGGATAAATTGTGATCACAACTCGAGTTACCGAATATTGTAACATTTTACAAAACTCTTCATTACATGGTCAGACTCTCCCCCGCTTAGCTTGAAAATCACGCAACCTCGTAAATATTCTGAAATGGATCAAACTACAGTTGTTATCATTTTTTTCAGTCTTAATCAGCTTAAAGAATTAGGACCAAGAAAACTTAAGGCATTTAGTAGATTCAAAAATATATTAGCTAAAGAAGACGACCTACCATTTTCTAAGTTTTTAAAAATTTTCATGTTTATTGAAGCATAAAAGTTCTATGTTTCAATATTTTTTCTCTCTCATTCCGTTTTTCAATTTTGAAATAGTTCAAAAAATCTTTTTTAAAAAATAGCTAATTTATTACCCTTTTTTATGTCAAGCAATGTAAATTGTAAAAATAGTCAAAATAACGAAAGAATTTTATTTTAAAGAGGGCCGGTCCTGATAAAAATACACTATCTTCGTTATCTTCTTGGTTTCAGAACCGTGGCCCGCCCTGTCTTGAAGAGATCCTGTCTGCAATACAAACTCTAATTGATATACCTGAATTGTTTGAATAAACAATGCACAGGAATTCAACGGATTTTCTACACGGCCCAAACCAAACCAAACCAAATCATTTTCTATGCACTTAATTATAATTTAGCCAAAACCAAACACATCATCCACCTCCCCCCGTTTAAAACTTAACATACAACACAATCTAACTAAAGAATTTAGGTTGTTATTAAGGTCTTATCCTTTGTGGGTAACCCTGTATAGCTCTTACAGATGACAAGAACTGTATATACAGGGTGTCCCACATCATATTAGACCGAGAACGGGTCAAAATTACGATTTTTGGGACTAATTAGAAAATTTCTTCATAGAATGAATCATTTTGAAAAATAACATAAGGCTTTTATAAGAATTTTCTTGCGGAAAATGATAATTCTTTCGAGTATTAAGGGTTTATTTTGGTGTTAAAGATTGGAGATAATCTTATATGATATGGGACGCTCTGTATATCTTTTTCTTATTCGGTTTTGCCGTTTCAACGTGTTCGAGCTTGAAACATGTCAACAAGGCATGTAGATTTAGAGAACTAAAAGTTAACTTTTTTCTAAACTTTTCTTCAACTATATCATTAAACTATATCATTAAAAAAACTTCCATTATAATTCCGGTCCTAGAAAATGAAAAACTCCAAACATAAATCTTATTTTAGATAATATATGCTGGATATATTCTAATCAATTGAAAAGTTTTAAATTCATGAAAAAAAAATTTACCGTGTAATTACGCCAAATATGTAAGCAAATGGAAACTATTAAATCAAGTAAAATTTTGAGTGGCACTCGGCTCGGGATGTTAACGATTTCTTTTTTTGAAAAACGATCGTTTTTTTAACGACAACCCTTCGTTAACGATCGTTAACGACGACCCTTCGTTAACGATCGTTAAAATAATTGTCAATAAGTTTTTTTTCAAAAACGATCGTTTTTTAAAAAACAATCGTGTAAAAAACGGTCGCAAATCGTTTTTATAAAACTATCATTTTCAAAAATGATCGTTATTCGTTTTCTAAAAGTTCTAAACGAGTTGGTCGTTTTTAAAAACGATCGTTTTTTTCCGAAAATGAAACGATCGTTTTTAAAAACAATTGAAAAACCGATTAACAACCTTAGCCACTCCTAATAAAGTAATTCACTTCACTACGATTTCCGTAAAAAAAACTTCATCTGATAATGCAATAAAATAGAAGAAAGTGTCGTTGTTCGCGCCTAACCAAATTAATTCTGATCATTTCTCCATTGCTCATGTCACTTTTGTAGATTAACTGTAAATGAAATAATCAGTTTAAAAACAAAAAAACATGGATTTCTTATTCATACTTAATCAGAAAAAGGATATTCAGACATTAACGTCAATTGCTAAAATTATGGTCTTTTCTAAACAGAAATTAAAACATAGTTTTACCAAAGATGCACATGCAAAGTTTTCTTCAAGCTTCAATTTTTAACGAGTAATTGAGAAAATCTTTGTATTTAGATTTTCTTAAAAATATTTTTTTTCTTTTGTTGATAAAAACATAAAATGTACAATCCTCATTATTAGTTTGTTTTGAAACCAACCTGTCAGCGTATATTTAAGTTTATGAACTAGCAAATATATAAATACACTGTACTGAGACAGTAAACATACAATATATACAGGGTTAACCACAAATGATGAGACTGCATTAGAGACCTGAGCTGAAAACTTTTGAATGGTGGATATCGAGATCAATACTAGATCTTCTCTTTTTCTTAATCTCCAGAGCTGAAAACTTTAGAATGTGATATCCTTAATCCCGATCTGTTAATTAATCTGGAGATTAAGTTCATGAGGAGTATAAGCAATATTTAATCTGGAGATTAAGAAAAAGAGTGGATTAAGCATTAATCCTGATATCCACCATT
>NW_019396617.1:34677-36359 GCF_000591075.1 Eurytemora carolleeae | reverse complement strand
ATATATCTCAATTCATCTTAAAGGGACTGTAGACTGATATATCTCAATTCATCTTAAAGGGACTGTAGGCTGATATATCTCAATTTATCTTAAAGGGACTGTAGACTGATACAGCTCAATTCATCTTAAAGGGACTGTAGGCTGATACATCTCAAATCATCTTAAAGGGACTGTAGGCTGATATATCTCAATTTATATTAAAAGGACTGTAGGCTGATATATCTCAATTTATATTAAAAGGACTGTAGGCGGATACATCTCAAATCATCTTAAAGGGACTGTAGGCTGATACATCTCAATTCATCTTAAAGAGACTGTAGACTGATATATCTCAATTCATCCTAAAGGGACTGTAGACTGATATATCTCAATTTTTATTAAAGGGACTGTAGCGTAATTTCAAGCATCTAAAGAGTCGCATGGCCTAGTCCTATTCACAAAAATGTTTGATATTTATAAATTCTTTTATAAATCTGAAAATAGAAAGGGTACCGTTGTATATTGAGCATTTAACTTTTTAAAATGATTGCGGGATCTTGTTCAAAACAGGAAGGACTTCAAGGGAGTGTCGATCTAATTCCAACCAAATAACAATTTAAATATTCAATTCACAATAGTACCCTTTAGCCCAATATTGGAAAAATAATGGTCGTCTTGTTTTGTGGTGAAAATATATTTTCTTTATTGCCTCTGCTCAGACATGTCACTCTTTCAGTTGTGGGTCATTTTAAAATATGTTTATATTTAGTTACCTCAATTCATATTTTTATTAAATACCGACCCGCCGTTTAACTCTCCTCCAACAAACCCAATGCATCAAAAAAAAAATATTGGCAAAATTTGTTCCCACCTCTGATTTTAATAAAGTTTAGAAGTGTTAGCTTTCTAGTGTAACCAGTTTTTGAGTTGCTTAATTAAATAAAGGCCTCCAATCCCCTCCAATCGTGATAGGCTTAATATTGTTTACTCCTTTTTGCAAAAGGTTTGAGTTTCCTGCTCTTAAAAGTCTAACAAATTTGGACTTTATCCGCCCCCCCCCCCCTCCACAAGCCCTCCCCAAAAGATCAAAATTCTTAATATTTTTGTGACTATTTTGAAGAATGAGAAAATATTGGGTTCACTGGTTAACTAGGTTAAGCACCGTCTCACAATGTCAAAAAAGGTGACACAGGGTGTCCAAAAATAAAAAGGGCAAAAAGTTAAAAATTTCCTCTTTTTATGTATTGAACTAGATTGTTTTTCTGAAAGTCTGTTTATAACCCCNCCCCTACCGAACACAAGATGCTAGATGCAGGTGTAAAAAATGTTATCTTGGTATTTTTAACAAAATATGAAAAGTTGCAAAAGCAGGTTTCATGTTATATTTTTGTTACATTAATTGTAGATTAAAGAATGATACGGAGAAATATCGAAAAGGTTTTTAACTAAAAACATATAGAATTTTTAAAACTCCCCTCCGGACTCTCTTCTTGATGTAAAACTCGTCCCAATTCTTCCTACAGTGAAATGAACGCCTTCCCCTTCATCTAATACACGTATATACCCCACCTTACGATATGTTATGTTCCTTCTTGATCTATCCCCCCCCCTTCCCTAGATACCATTTCTTGATATATCCCCTCCCCCCTTCCCAAGATTAGAGACCTGAGCTGAAAACTTTTGAATGGTGGATATCGAGATCA
>NW_019396617.1:5639-34181 GCF_000591075.1 Eurytemora carolleeae | reverse complement strand
CCCCCCCCATAAAAAGCCTTTCGGTCTTTCGGCCCTTCTTCCCTCTTCCTCATATATATCCAATCTATTTCCAATCTTAAAAAGTGTCTCATTCCTCAGAGCCAGAAACTTTATTAAAGTGTCTCATTCCTCAGAGTCTGAAACTTTAGACAATTAAAGCAAATGAAAAAAGGTTTCGACATTTTGGACGTTTATGATTAATAGATGTCGTAAACCGTTGGTTTAGAAAAGAGGTGTTAAATTAAATTTATCAAATTTAGATTCTTGGATACAATTTTTCGTTTAAATATGTCAAAATTTTGAAATGTTGATCATTTTATGTTACTGGTTTTGTCAAAAATTAAAAAACTTGATATATTATTAAAGAAAAACCAATATGATTCATTTTTGAATAAACGTCTTTGTACCTGTAATCTGAAAATAAATCTTAAATATATCAAAATAATCGATTTTTATATATTTTTTCCTCTTTTCAAGTTTTGTAAAGAGGAAAATTAGTTATCAAATAAGATTTGTCAAATTGTACTGTCTTTAGTTAGAGGCTGTATTATTTCCCTTGAGACCCCCCCCCCCCCTCCAACCGTTTTATTCTAAAAGTTTTATTTTGATTGGTGTTTTATCGAAACTGAAAACTGAAGTTTACCAGATCATCCCTCAGTCGAGAACAAAAATATACAGTGGGAGGATACAACTTTAATAAAGATAATGAATAGGGAAGATGCAACTATTATGTAGATAGTGAATAGGGAAGATGCAACTATTATGTAGATAATTAATAAGGAGGATGCAACTCTAAAATTTAGATAATGCATAGAAAAGATGAAAAATTTATGAAGATAAGGGCTAGAATATAGAAAGATTCAACTTTATAATTAACTGTGAATAGGAAGGATGCAACTTTAATAAAGATAATTAATAGGGAGAATGCAATTATAAAATTAATAATGAATAGTCCGGTGGGTTGCATCTTTAATCCAGATAATGAAAAGGGCGGAAAATGCAATGTTAAAACCGATAATGAATAGGAAGGATGCAACTACATAATAAATTATGAATAGAAAGGATGCAACTTTAATGTAGAAAATGAATAAGAATGATGCAACTATAAATTAGATAGATATTTAAGACAGAAATAGAATCAAGGATGCAACTATATATATGAAATGAATAATGATGTAAGATGTATAAACAGAAAATGAATAAAGAGGATGCAACTTTAGAGCAGGAAGTAAATCTACAGAAAAGATGAAACTCTTAAATAGATAGTAAGTGTGTCCACAGACTCAGACAGAGGATGCAATTGTGAAATATACTTAATCCAATTTGTTAATAATGTTAATAATGAAAGTACAGGAAAGATGCTACTATAACTAGATTCAAACATAGAGAGAACAGTTTCAAAAAACAAATAACGCTTGTAAAAATAATAAATTAAAAAACCATCCATAGAAAATTATTCTACACATTCTTTAATTATTTATTCTATTTTTAATCTATTAGTTCTTAATGGAAAATAAGTTTTTACCATCAAAAATTAATTAAAATTATCTTTTTACTTAAAATATGATATTCATGATGGTAAACAGGACTTTTTTTGCTGTTTGAAAATTGAATATTTAAGTAAAACATTTTTAATTTTATGTTTAATTCATTTGTCATAAGTTTTGATTTAACTTTATTTGTATGTCGAATTTGAAATGTTACTGGTATTAATCGTAAGAGTAAATGAACATTTGATGTAAATTTGTGGTTTCATGCTAATTAAAAACATTAAAGCTAAATTAGGCAATTAAATGTTTAATATTTTAAACTATTCAAAATATCAAATGTCAGTTTTTTTGCACAAACAATGCAAAGTTTTAGGTTTATTGGGTTCAAACACATTTTAATTGAAAATTGCAACAACCCGGCTCTGGCTCCAAATCGGCGATATTTAATTGCTTGCTAATGTATAATTTTAAGAAATATTCGTACAAAAACTGTGCTAATATTATATTGAAAATAAACAGTGCAAATTCTAAGAAGTAAGAAAGATTTTTAAAAGCTTTTCATCAGGCGTCTAAAAATATGCAAAATACTTTTAGGGGTAAAAAATAAAACTTATATTGTAGAAACTGTGTTTTGCAATATGTATCTCCTCTAAAATTACAAAGCTATGCAGCTTAGAAAGAGTATTCGGGCTTTCAATGGTTTAAGAGAAAAAAAAATTTTGTTAATTTTTTTGACAATAAATCAAGACTTTTATTTTCATCAAATCAATGATTACACAATCGATTAAAGTATTGTCTGATTTGCATCTTTGTTTTAAGACTGTAAAATTTGTTTAACTTGTTTGGCTGCCATGGATAACTCAAGAAAATCTAAAAAGTTTAACATAACAAAATTGTATTCTCTACAAGTTTGAATTTATAACGTTGAACATTTCAGCGTTTCAGGGGCGTCTGGAAAGCTTGAAAAAAGGCTTAAATGAATTAAGAATGGATAAACAAAAGGCTGCAAAATCTAGAAAAGAAAGATCATATAACATTGTATGAAAAATTTGTCCTAAAGTTCAAAACAATTTAGTTTATTATCAAGAGAAATGAATACAGTCCATATTTTGCGGGTTTTTAAATATCTACTTTTTGACTTATAAAAAATGATTTTTCTTCTAAAACTCCTATTTTTATTTGATATATAAAAAGGATTATTTAAAATTAGATTTTGTGATGAGTAATAAGTTCAATTTTTGATTGATAGGAGGTGTTTGGTTCAATAACATTCTCTTGAACTGAAAAAAAACTGAATATGATGTTCCCCTGATCTAAAATAAGTAATAACTTATAAATCAGATTGAATAATAGTAATAAATATTAATCTGATATTACATTCTATTCCATAAATAATGCATAGGAATATAAAGGAATAAAAATAGATATAGAAATTCCATTATAATACCTACACAAACCCTTCTCTAAATACAATATTCAACTGGATCAGAATAAAGATTATAGCCATTTATTTACTCGTCTTCAGTACTGTAGAATTCCACAAGTCGCCTGAGAGCGCTTGATCACACGGACATACAGCAATTGAGGTTAAATGTACTTTTGTGAATTGTTGATAGACTCTCATTTTCTCACATAGAACACCTAAAAAAATTGATTGCCACAAACTCTGATTTTATAATCCCTATATAAAGTTTTCACGTATGTTGTAGACCTTAGATATTTCAAACTATGTATTTTGTTAGTCAATGAATCTAAGTTTAAAATATCAAAGGTTTACACTATCAGGTTGTTAAGATATAGAGATTATTTGGGTTGGCAAAGACTCAATTCCTTTCATTGAAAAAAAGTGTCAAAGTCAAAACGGAAAATCATGAAGTTGCCTAAACCTTCCGATTTCTTCACACCTTTATTTTACCCCTTTAAGTTTTACTTTGGAATTTGTGAGCAATCTCTTTAAAATCTATATTTCTCTGTTTACAGTTTCATCTCCTTGATTCCAAAAGGAAAAACAATAAATAAACAAATAAAATATTTAAACATCAAGCCATAAAAGAAAAAGAAATTTAAACTATGATTTTTTTTAACATTTCTTCATTTTAAAATCATTCTGAAATTGTTTCACTTTTAAAAGTATATAATTATTAAAAAAAGAAAATACGCAAAAGTTTAAAATGCACTATTCCTGTTGCACAGTTGGTTAGTTATTTTAATTATTTAAAGCAATTCATCTCTGTCCAAAGTGCATTTTATCTCATAAAGATAATCTAAATTTCATGCAATACAAGAGTTTGTCCATTGCACTCGCACATTAAACGAGAGTAAATTTCACATTAGGTTAAATCTTACAGTTTTAAAATCAATGTGTTCTCACAAAAAAAACTTTTTCCTCAGTGAGTAATAAATGACAAATATTTCTTTAAAGAAAAAACGTTTAAAAAATGGTCTTTTCTTGACTCGAAATTTTTGCAAATTTTGTTTGAATTTTTTTTCTAGTCACAGAAGCCGTGACAGATTCCACACAAAATAATGTTTTTTTTTTCAACGTTCATTGGAGACGTCCCAGTAAAGAGAAAAAACTTAAGTAGAAATAAACAAAAAATTAATATTTTATTTATTCTATGTCCATGGCTTATGCAAAGAAATTGAGTCTTTGCAACCTTTGAAATTTTAAACTTTGATTATTAGGGATTAGAATATCAGAGTTTGTGGCAAAGACTTAATTTTCAAGGATTAAAAATTATAAAAGTTGGTTTAACAAACAATATATACATATCTAAACATTAAATAACAAATAATAACTAAGTTATGGTTTGTTTTAATGGTTGATTTGATATATCAAGCAATTTAATTCCAAACCCTGTTTAATATTCAACTCGTTATGAGCTAAAGCATGGACCTTAAAAGGACAAGGTAGGGTTGGATGTGGTGGGGGGGGGGCAGGACAGCATTGTAAACGTAGTATAGAAAACCCAAGCCACTATAAATATATACCGGTATTTAATACAACAATGTGGGTTAAAGTAAACTTTAAATAATTCGTTCTCAACAAAAAATCTTTCTAAATATATAGAACATCATATCTTTAAAGTATAACGTATAAACTTTTGTGATAATATGCTTAATTTATCAACGAAACATAGAAAAAATATTCTGGATCGCATACGCTGCCACGGGACCCGGGTTGAGAGAGCGCTCCCGTGAATTCTTCTGAGTTTAGTTTTCCTTCGACCGTTGGAAGTCGCGGAGCACAGGAGAGAGCTTATATAGTGTTAAACAGACAAATTATTAAGATAGTTGAATTATAACTTATCAGTCAGTATAAGGATCAGCTGAATTCAAAACAAATACAAGATCTTAAAAAGCCTTGTCTCTGACAAAAAAAGAAATTGTTGCTTTCGTACGGGCCAACGTTACAACCAATTACATATTTATGATTTCTAGAAAACTGAAATAAAAATGTGAATAATCAAAAAACATGAATTTCTAATTAGAAAAGTGAGAAAAAGATATTATGTTGAAGTCTTCTGCTATGTAAGCCGGTGTTAACCTCACCAAAAACCTCAAACAAAAAGGTTAAAAATGAGGAAATTAAGACTTATCTCTGTTTTTGCTGTGATATCAATGAGCTGGGGTGAACGAGGAACGAATATAAGATTAAACCCTACTACTGGGGGTTATGAAGATATTGCAGTAAGAATAGGTTCAGAGCTGACACCTAGCAGCTGCTCGCTAATATTAGATAATATCAAGGTAACAAATAAAAAATTATAAACGTAAAAAGTAAAGAAACTGATTTCATGCCTTAAACCAACTATGAACTATGGACTATGATATTACCAACTATGAACTATGAACTATGATATTACCAACTTGAACTATGGACTATGATATTACCAACTATGAACTATGAATTTAAGAAAACAAAGTTAAAAAAATCAAAGGTCTACACCATCAGGTTGCAAGGATAACGCTATTAAACCTTTGACTGATTAGGGTTGTCTACAGAAACACTTTTAATTGTTGTAAACTTTGTTTGAAACTGAAAGCTGTTTGATATTAATAGAGTTAATTATTTTGTTTCTAATGTAATGTCTCATGAACAACTGAAAGAAAAATCTCATAGAATGATAAAATATGAAAATAAGAATAATATTACAAATGAATTTTTCTCAAAAGATTATGCATTAGAAGATAATTATTGTGTAAGCTAATTATTCATTAAAATTATAAATTCAAAAAAATGATAACCAGAAAGAAAACAAAAATCTTTATTTGAAAACAGAGTAAAAAGACCCAAATAAAAAATTAAATTGCTTAAAAGTTCGAACCCCTTAAAAATGTGCGTGATAACTTGGACTGCGTAGACACTTGTTTCACAAAGGGTGGGGGAGATTGGAATGGGGGGGGGGGGGGGCGGAAATTGGAAATTTTAAGGACTCGGAAATTGCATTAGACTAAAAACGGTAACTTTTCGATTTGCATCGATTTCCTCCCCCCCCCCCCGTTCTTATCTCTTAAACCAACAAATTAAGCAATACCAAGCTTATTTGTATTCAGAGAAAATGTCGTTTTAGGCAAAGCTGGGTTCCCAAGCTTTTAGATGATATTCCAATTATATATATCGTTGTAAGAAATAGGGAACTTTTGAAGCGATATTGTTTTGTCGGATCAAGATGGTTTAGATATGAGTAAAACTGTTCTTAGAATTATCATCGTTAGTAATTTTAAGTTGAATTTGTGAGTCATCAAAATTTGAAAGTAAATGGGGATGAGGATCAGGATCAGGATCAGGATTAGGATCAGGATCAGGATCAGGATCAGGATCAGGATCAGGATCAGGATCAGGATCAGGATCAGGATCAGGATCAGGATCGGGATCAGGATCGGGATCAGGATAAGGATCGGGATCAGGATCAGGATCGGGATCGGGATCGGGATCAGGATGAATTATCGTGGCAATTTACTGTTCACAGAAAAAAAATTTGAAATATTCTTTAAATCAGCCACAAAGAAATTTAAGTATAATTAGTGAACTTGAAGACTAGAATTTACTTTCATTAAAATTGTTTGTTTTCATTTATAGAAATTAAATGATACAAAAATATGTAAAATTAAAATCAGATTTTGATTTTTTCAGAATACTCTCTTTCAATGTAAATAAAGTATTGATAGACATATTGGATATTGAGACTTTGTTGTCTTAAATTATTTGACCCTTTTGATAATATAACACTAGGTTGGATTTCAACTGTCCTAATGGGTAAATGAGCGTGAAATATTATATTCTTGTTGAAATTTGACATTTCTAACCTTCATGCTAATTGATCAACCCCTCTCTCTGTGAATGTGTGAACAAATTTAGATCGCCTACAATATAGACGCAATTTTCGTTCATTAAAAATCCCCCCCCCACCCTTCTAGACAGGGTTAATGGGGGAAATTTGGGTAAACTGTCCCATTCTATGTATTGTATAAGCTCACCTAACGCTTGAATAAACATTTTAAAAAACCTTAATCTGCCTTAAATTCTTTGTCATCGACTCTAAACTTGTTTATTTTTCAAAAACTTGAGAAGTAAAAGAAATTCTAGAAAGAAGGAAAAGATCAAATTTACGAGACCTTCGTAGCTCCTAGTTTTGATTTAAAAACACTTCAGAGAACAGAAAACTTATTATGTTCCATCAAGGGCAGCCGTAGTACATTTGAATTTCCGAGCCGGGTCAACTTTTCCGGTCCCAGTTTGACTCGGTCAGACTTTAGGTTGAATTTACTTTTACTTAAGGGGCAGAGGTGCGTGGTAAGTAATTCAAATCATTTGTGTTTTTCGCTGTTCTTTGAAAAAGCTCTTCAATAAAAGGAGTAGGAAAAATATTGAAAAATAAGATTTCAATATTACGTGAAATTTACTTTAGTTTGACGTGGGATTATGTTTATACTTTAGTTTGACGTGGGATTATGTTTATACTTTTCGTTGCCAAATAATTATTACCCCTCTCCCTTATATATGGATATTCCTTATTCACACTATTCTTACAAATTCTTTTCAGTTCGTTGCCAACTTTTATATTAATTCATTTCTTCATTGGTGAATAAATATACAGTTTGTATTGTACATTTCCCCACAAATTCAGAAATAAACAGATAAATTTGTTAGTGTTTCCCAATGTAATTTTCAATGCGCATTGGAGCGATGCAAATCGTGGTTAGCTTAGTTCGCTTAGTACTTTCTATGAAATAACATAATATTGGAAATCAATTTTTTTATCGTTTTCTTCATCTTTGTAAATTAAATATCAAATTGGAATATTTTTTAATATAGCTGATTGTCATGAAATATTATATTTTATCTTTTTTATTATTTAAAATATTACAACGCTAATTAGCTTGAACTGGATTGCGTTGATGAGAAAAATCGGTCAAATATCTAAAATTAGATTTCGGACCTTTAGATGGGAAGGATAGGAAAGGGACGAGAAGGAGCTAAGAGGCCGGGAGGGGGAGAGGGGAGGGGGCAGATGATAATCAAAGTTTGGGGGGGGGGGGTAGATGGGATCGAAGAGGGCGTGGTTAGTCAGCCAGGATTAGAAAGGAGGGACTTTCCCGTTCCCTCTTAAAGATTATATAAAGTTTGTCTGGTAGGGTGGAGTGGGGGGGGGGCGGGGGGACGCACATTGCCAGGTGTGGGGGAGGGACAAATAAAGACGGGGATAGAGTGAGAATGGGCGAAAAAGGGAGGGGTAGGGTTAATGCTGAGCTAGAAAGGGGGGAGGGGTTAACCGTTCATGTTAGGGATTTTCTGAGCACTATAAATCTAATTTGGTTTCTTACATTTACACTTAGGGGTAACTGCCGTCACATAAATAGTATTTCGCGGGATTTTTTCTGGAAAATTGTTATGGGAACTTAAAATACACATAAGTATAAGTACAGAATAAAGGGCGGGAACATGAGTTATTCTTTAGTATATTGTATTTAATGTAAAGCTTTGAAGCACCCCCTTCTTGAACATTTTAAAATGTTCAAAAAATCCTTGAATAAATTCCTGACAATTTTACCTCGTCGCTTCAAGAGGGAAATTATAGAGTATTTAATTTTCTACTTCACAGTATCTCCTTCAACCCCCTCCCCCCTTCTGGACTTCCCCCTTCTCCTTCAACCCCCAACCTTGTTATATGTACATGCGTTGTATCGAGCGGTCAGTTTGATCATGGGGGAGGGGGAGGGGGGGCAGGTAAGGGTTTTGGTTAAATTACCCCCCCTGTTCATGAACAAATTGTACACCAGGGCGTAAATCATCCATGATAATTGTTATTATTACAAAATATTATATACTGCACAGTTAATGGAATTCTTTGAGAGACAGATAGACAGCCAGCTAGACAGGGACAGACAGATAGGCATATTGACAAACAGTAAGACAGATTGATAGACAGATTGATAGTCGGATTGATAGACAGATTGATAGACGAATTTATAGACAGATTGATATACAGATTGATATACAGATTGATAGACAGATTGATAGACAGATTGGTAGACAGATTGATAGACAGATTGATAGTCGGATTGATAGACAGATTGATAGACGGATTTATAGACAGATTGATATACAGATTGATATACAGATTGATAGACAGATTGATACACAGATTGATACACAGATTGATAGATAGACAGATTGATAGACAGATTGATACGCAGATTGAATCACAGATTGATACACAGATTGATACACAGATTGGTAGACAGATTGATTGACAGATTGATACACAGATTGATACACAGATTGATAGACAGATTGATAGACAGATTGATACACAGATTGATACACAGATTGATACACAGATTGATACACAGATTGATATACAGATTGATAGACAGAGTGATAGATAGATTGATACACAGATTGATTCACAGATTGATACAAAAATTGAGAGACAGATAGACAGAAAGGAAAGCACAGTAAAATAAGGTTCGAAAGAAGATTTTTACGAAAATTTTTGCTAAACGTTAAAAAAACAGACTCAAAGAAAGGAATTTAAGGGAAATATTTGAGAATGGAGGAGGGGTTGGGTGCCTTTAAAGTGGTAAAGGGGTTGGGGGGGGGGGAGATGGAAGGGTTCGAATTGTATTTCGAATTAACATTAAATCTAGAATAAAATCTCGCACGCGTGCTTATCCCAACTGCGCCAGATTCACCGTATTTCCGTTTCCTCAGAATCAAAACATAAAATTAAATTTTATTTTAATATTTTCATTGTTTAAGCATTTATATACTTTGTCCTCATATCCCTTTTCTCTCTATTCAGACGAGGGAAGTTGGCTCGGCAGCAAACAACCCCAAATTTTCTACCACCGAGCCGCTAATTTTTGCAGAATAACCCCCGAGCCCCGTTAAGCTTCTTAGCTGCTTTGATCTGTTCTTCAATTTTCAACCTATTGATTGTTTAATCCTCTACTTTGTTCTGGTTCTGAAAATTCCGATAAATTGCTTAAATCTGAGCTACTTTTACTCAAATATATGCTACTTTTCTCAAACTTGTGACACATAGCTCAGTTCTTTGCTCAAATATTATTGCCAATTTGCTAACATCTGTGCTACTTTTCAAACATATTCTGTACTATTTTACTTAAATCTGTGCTACTTCGCTTAAATCAGTGCTACTTTGCTTAAATCTGAGCTACTTTGCTTCAATCTATAACTATACTTAATTATGAAAACTAATTTTCTTATATCTGTGGCTACTTTGTAAACATATTCTTTGCTACTTTGCTTAAGTCTCTGCTACTTTGCTACTATACTAAAAATAGCTTATTTTCCTATATCTGTGCTACTTTGTAAACATATTCTTTGCGACTTTCCTTAAAGATCTCTGCTACTTTGCTGAAACTGCTACTTTGGCGGTTGATCAGATAAAAATGAAGATCATCATTCTCTTTCTAATCGGTATCGTCCCTTCTCCTAGCAACTTAATAGAATATAAAGTTAATGAATGAATGAATAATGAATTTAAAATTAATGAATGAATATATTGTAGGGAAGTCTGACAGCAGCAAGTAGGTCACTTCACCTAGCAACTTAATAGAATATAAAGTTAATGAGTGAATGAAGAAATGAATAAAAATGAATGAATGAATATATTGTAGGGAAGTCTGACAGCAGCAAGTAGGTCACTTCACCTAGCAACTTAATAGAATATAAAGTTAATGAGTGAATGAAGAAATGAATAAAAATGAATGAATGAATAATGAATTTAAAATTAATGAATGAATATATTGTAGGGAAGTCTGACGGCAGCAAGTAGGTCACTTCACCTAGCAACAGAAGGCCAAGTCTACTTTGACAAAATCTCTATAGAAGTTCCAAGTTCTTGGAGTGAAATAGATTGTAGAATACCGCTCTCATCATCATGTCTTCCTCCGACAGGATCAAGGGTAGGTTCTTCTTATATTTTTTAGAACGGAAAATAATTGATTCCTCGCCTTAAAGGGACTGTAAGCGTAATTTTAAGAGACTCTTCATTAAAAAGATGGCATTCCCCGATTCACAACAGTTCCCTTCAAATCTATATTTGATTAAGGATGAATTAGATATGAGTGTTTATAACTAAAACAAGGTTAATTTTCCATTGCAGCAAAACATATATAATGAAGTATTAGAATTAGTTACTAGAACTACGACAATATCTTCCACATTATTAATAAATAAAGGTTTCAAGGGTACCGTTGTGAATCGGACATTGTCATCTTTCCATGGAGGTTAATTTTAAGCTCTAATATTCTAATCTTACAGCTGAACAACCACAAATTTTGGACTCAGATGCTCATATTGAATCTTGTTTTATTGGACAAAAATAAATTATTTTTTTTTTATTTTATTTGGAGGAAAACTGTTAAAGTTTGTATTATTACTTTGCCTCTGATTTTACTGATATTGCAGAATTTTGTAAACGCTGTCTTGTGTAAAACTTTTTAGAAAGCAGTTTCTTTTAAGAAACTGAATAATATTAAAATATTAAAATCAGCGGGAGAATACTGTGCCTTTGATGTCAAACACATAATAATAAGTCAATTACAAATACAAAAGAAGCATTATGAGTTAGGACGCAAATTGTGTATTGCATCTCTGGAAGAAAAAATACTAATTCTCAAGCAATTTCTGTTGTCAAGTAAACCCCCCCCCCCCCTTAAATTTGTCTGGGTTTTTATTTTAACGACATTTTAGATTCCTCATTCAACTTGACGCAATGTGTTTTCAATAATTATTCTTTATCGATATATCCTTGGATTTCAAACATGAAGGGCATTGAAGGAAAATAAAATCTTTAAGGGTCGCAAGGTTACATAAATGGGACGGGTTAAATTGGGTTAAACGCTCCAATTCCCCCCTTGCAGCCAAACGGAAAACAATAATATTTAACTGGATTTACAAAATAAAGATGGCTGATTTTAAACTGAAAAATACAAGTAATGAAAACATTAACTGAATTTGTGAATAACATTTATATTATATCTATATTATACAATATAGATATTACTAGATATTACAGCAAAGATATTATAATATAATAGATAGAACAGCAAAAAAATTTTAATATAATAGATATAACAGCACGGATATTATAATATGATAGATAGAACAGCAAAGATATTATAATATGATAGATAGAACAGCAAAGATATTATAATATAATAAATAGAACAGCAAAGATATTATAATATAATAGATATAACAGCAAAGATATTATATTATAATAGATATAACAGCACAGATATTATAATATAATAGATATAACAGCAAAGATATTATAATAAAATAGATATAACAGCAAAGATATTATATTATAATAGATATAAAAGCAAAGATATTTTAATATAATAGATAGAACAGCATTTTACTATAATAGAATAGATATAACAGCAAAGATATTGCAATATAATAGATAGAACAGCAAAGATAATTCAATATAATAGACAGAACAGCAAAGATATTGTAATACACGAGATAGAACAGCAAAGATATTATAATACACGAGATAGAACAGCAAAGATATTGTAATACACTAGATAGACAGCAAAGATATTATAATAAACTAGATACGACAGCAAAGATATTGTAATTCACTAAATAGGACAGCAAAGATATTTTAAATTGTAATGCACTAGCTTTTACAGAAAAGATATTAGAATACACAGATAGAACAGCAAAGAATACATAGATAAAACAGCAAAGATATTATAATACACGAGATAGAAAAGCAAAGATATTGTAATACACTAGATACGACAGCAAAGATATTATAATACACGAGATAGAAAAGCAAATATATTGTAATACACTGGATACGACAGCAAAGATATTATAATATAATAGATAGAACAGCAAAGATATTGTAATACACTAGATACGACAGCAAAGATATTGTAATACACTAGATAGGACAGCAAATGTATTAGAATACACAGGAATAAACACCAAAGAAAATTTATAATGCAATAGATAGGGCAGCATCGATATCTCAATACACTAGATAGGACAGCAAAGGTATTTAAATGCATTATATAGCAAAGATATTATTACAATACACTAGACAGCAAAGATACGTTTGTAGTACACTAGATAGGACTGCAAAAATATTAGAATGCAAAGATGTTGCTTTCACATTTTTACACATTAATATCTCAGATATGTGTCGACGATTTTTTGGTTTTGCAAAGGGGAAAGGGGAATGATGGAGGGGGGTAACTAAGGGGAAGGATAAGGGGAAGGGGGTACAGTACAGGGTCTAAAAAGGGAAAGGGAATGATGGAGGGGGTGGGGTGTAAAAGGGGAAGGATAAGGGGAAGGGGGTACAGTACAGGGTCTAAAAGGGGAAAGGGGAATGATGGAGGGGGGGTGGAAAAGAGGAAGGATAAGGGGAAGGGGGTACAGTACAGGGTCTAAAAGAAAGGGATATTGCATTTAATACAAGTTGGAAAAGTTAGATGAAGATAATGAAACTTTGCAATACGATTATATTCAAGGAGAAAACATTTTGTCTCTATTACATAACTTCAAACAAACAAATTAAAAGGGACTGTACAGATATATCAACAAAGATTTTCTTGAAGAATTTAAATAATTTAAATTCAAATTCTAACAAGATTTTTCTTAAACAAAAGTTTCATTCTCCGACAAAATCTTTAACATCTTACAAATTGAAGTTTTATCACGTTTTTCTAACACCTTGATTTATGCGCGTTCGTGCGCGTATTGATATAGCTAGAGTGCGCGTTGACAAAGTTAAATGGTCCTTTGATGCACAATAAGATAAGGATTCAGGATTCGGCTTCTAAATTGTTTTTTAGTCAAACTGGGGAGGGAGGGGTAAGGAATGGGGTCGAGGGGGCATGGAAGGGGAGGGGGTATTTTCGAGAGGGTTAAGAATGTTCCTAAACATTTGGCAGCGTCTACAAGTTTGACTACTGTTAGTTCCAATTTATGTTTTGTTTGAATTTTATCTTTTTAAAAAATCAGTTTTTAAGAACCTAGTTATCTAGCAACTTGAATTTTTAAGATTGTCCCAAAAAAACTAAAACTAACATTCTTCCGCTTTCAAATGAACAAAATAAAGAATTTTTTATTTCATTTTCAGACTGGAGATATACTGGTTGGAGAGGATCACCCTGTCAAAGGGGCGTTCCCCTGGACCCAACAATCCCAGGGGTGTGGCTACCCTGGGGAATACATGCACCTCCCCTTTTCCTTCCTAGCCCCCTCCAACTCCTCTATGATGGGGAAAATGATCGCTAATCAATGGATGCGCCTGCGCTACGGAGTTTTCGAGGATTACGATCCTCGCCGTGCCGGTCTGAGCGTAACCTCTGTCCACCACGCCCTATGCCGGGGCCGGACTGTCAAGGACATCATAACACATCACCCGGATTTCTCAACCGTCCGGGAGCCGGGGAACTTCACCCTGCCAAGGTTTTCAATCACCCGACGCTCTGCTCCGAAATATGTTATAGTCCTGGAGAACTCACAATCAATGAATATGCGAGATAACTGGGATTTTATCCGGACTGCGAGCAAAAAGTTTATTGTCCATGACCTCCCTGACACGGCAGAGGTCGGCCTCGTTCTATTCAACGAGGCTGCTCATATTGCTTATCCTCTATCCAAGCTAGGACCTAAAACAAATCCTCAAACAAGGAACGGCCTCGCGTTCTCGATCAAGAACAAGTACAACCTCTCTCCCAGCTCAGGTAGCTGTGTAAGATGTGGCATAGAACGTGCTATTGAGGCCCTGCAGGGTTCAACCACGCCCCAGGGAGCGGTCCTGATTATCATGAGCAGGGGCGGGGTAACCTCCCTGTCACTAAGCGAAGAACGAGAAATGTTGGAATTGTCGCAAAGGCATTCTCTTCAAATATTCTCAATATCTTTACCACAACCTCCAGTAGTAGATATAAGTATATCTTTAGAGAGACTAGCTTATAGAACAGGTATTATTATCATTATTATTATTATTATTATTATTATTATTATTATTATTATTATTATTATTATTATTATTATTCAGAAAGAAACAAAAAAACATTATAAAAATATTTCTGAAATTAAAAAACTTTTTTTGGTTGGGGTTGTCTACAGTTCAGCACACAAACAGTACTAAGTAGTGTAAACTGTTACTATATAACAATTTATCTATCCATCTAAAGGTATACGGGGTAAAAGGATTATATCCGAGTATTTTCTTTCTTTTTGAAATCCGATATAGAGACAATATACTTGCTCCATTGTATCAAAATAATGAAAATTGCACTCGAACGTTAAAACTCTTTGTTAAAAAATATCTATAATGTTGAAAGGATTGATCATAAACAAAATTCAATTATTGTTTTGTATTTATCATATATATTGCACTGTTTTATTAATCTTTATTTATTATTAATAATATTTTATTGTTATTATTATTGTTGCCATTAAAGCAATTGTAAATGTAATGTCAAGTGACCCTCTCTATGTCGATAGTATAGATTGTTCAATATACAACGGTATTCTTTAAACCTTTGCCGCGGAGCCAAAGATGATTGAGTTATCTCTGATTATTTCTCTACAAATTGATTATTATTAATCGTGGTTTCTCTATAAAAGTGACTCATCCATGGATTTCTTGCAACAGCAACAATGCAACCGGAAAAATTGAGAAATGTAACCATGTAAAGCTTTAAAAAAGACGATATTTTACACATTATTACTAAGATAAGGGTGCTAAGATGAGGGTACTAAGATGAGGGTACTAAGATGAGGGTACTAAGATGAGGGGTATTAAGATAAGGATACTAAGATGAGGGAACTAAGATGAGGGTACTAAGATGAGGGTACTAAGATGAGGGTACTAAGATGAGGGTACTAAGATAAGGGTACTAATATAAGGGTACTAAGATGAGGGTACTAAGATGAGGGTACTAAGATGAGGGTACTAAGATGAGGGTACTAAGATAAGGGTACTAAGATGAGGGTACTAAGATAAGGGTATTAAGATGAGGGTACTAAGATAAGGGTATTAAGATAAGGGTACTAAGATAAGGGTACGAAGATGAGGGTACTAAGATAGGGGTACTAAGATGAGGGTACTAAGATAAGGGTTTAAAAGGGACAGTTAAAAATTTGACATAGCCAGCTCTTTAAATGGAGGGTCACTTGAAATTACATCAACGACAGTTCCTTTAATCAATTTATTATTATTAATTTTATTATCTGTTTATAGGAGGTGAATCCTTTTATATAGTTGATGACGAGATCAACTCCGATGTCTCCTCTTTGTCTTCCTACGTGACCCTGACCGACACATTCAGGGAGATCTACAGTAGGACCTGGAGCCCTGCACCTGCACTGGTAGGTGTACCGGCCCGTGTAAAATGTTCCATGGCGGGCTGGGCAGCCCTTGCACAATGTACCGGCCAGTATTTAGTCCTTGTGCAATGTAACGGCCGGCGGCCCGTATTTAGTCCTTGTGTACAATGTACTAGCCCGTATTTAGTCCTTGTACAGTACAATGAACCGGCCAGTATTTAGCCCTTCTACATGTACAGACCTGTATGTAGTCCTTGTACAATGTACCAACCCATATTTAGACCTTGTACAATGTACCGGCCCGTATTTACCCCTTGTACAATGTACCGGCCCGTACTTAGTTCATTTACAATGTACCGGCCTGTATTTGACAGTTCTTTGTTTTTTTTCATCTTCACCATTCTTTTATTTATCCCCCATTGTCATTTGTTTTTGTTCCTTTTTCATCATAGAAAAGAATAGTTTTCTTTTTATTGTTTATTTTATTTATTAACCAATTTATAGAAATATTGTTCCTGGGGGGGGGGTTATTTGTGGTTATAGGAACATTTCATAATTTAATCAATCTATCTATCTATCCAATTATTAATCCATCTATCTATGTATCTAGTTTTCAATCTATCTTTCTTACTATCTAATTTTCAACCTATCTATCTTTCTATCTATTTTTCAATCTATCCAACTATCTAACTACAAATATAGCAATCTATTATTCTATCTAAGTATCTAACAATCAATTAACCTATCTAATAAATAATCTATAAATGTATCTATCAAAACACCAATCTAATTGTGAAGCCACTAATCTATTTCTAACCAGCTGTCTAACTATCTAACAATATATTAATCTATGGAATAAAACAATCTATCTTTATTCTTTATATCAATCTATCAAATAATCTATTCATCTAACTAAAAATCCATAGTTAAATTAAGTTATCTAACTGAAAAATTATCAATCTATTTAACTAAAGATATATCTCTAGCTATTCATATTTCAATCTATATAACTAAAAAACCTTAAATCAATCAATTAATCTTTAAATATTTGAAGAATAAGACTTTCTAGAAAAGTGTAAAAAAGTTTTATTTATTCTGAGTCTGGTTACATCAAGAATAATTTTTGAAATATCATGATCTGTCAAGATAGAAGTTTACAAGGATACAATCTAACTTCATTGTCGATATTTTGATCCTAATATATCTAACTTTCCATCTATCTATCTATCTATCTATCTATCTATCTATCTATCTATCTATCTATCTATCTATATATCTATATATTTGTAACTATGCCTTCTTTATAAAGGAATTCTAAATTTAGTTAAAATCATCTCCGCTTCTCCCCTCTTCTAATTTAATATTTTATACCTTTTACTATTTACAAACTCATTCTACCCTCCCCCCCCCTCTGTACCCTCTTTTCATAGAAATGTATACTCTTTTTCTGCTTTTTAATCTTATATTTTTCTGAAATCAGAATTCTTTTAAATAAAAAAATGTTATTGTTAAACTTTACTTATGCTCTTTACATTAATAAAAAAATATATATCTCTTTTTTATTTTTGTTAAAATCTTGAATCTATTTTGAAAAATATATTTGTTAAGATCTACGAGCATGAGTACGGACCACACACGGACGGAGTTTACGAGAACCGAGGACACTTCACCCTGGACAAGTTCTCCGGGGGGGAGACAGAGTTCAACGTGTTTGCGGTCAACCCCTTCGAAAACTACCTGAAGAGTATGACCCTGCAGGACAGGCGGGGGAACCTGTTCTCTGATATCATGGATAACCTCGCCACCTTCCACATCTTCTCTATTTACAACGTTCCATTTAAATCGGTAAGCTAGAAAAACGACAATATCTCCCACATTATTGATCAGATAAAGGTTTCAAGGGTGCTTGAAATTAGGCCTAATAATTCCTTTAAAGGGACTATCAACGGAATTTCTATTGACTCTTCTTTCAGAGAGTTTGTATGTGGTCACCACCTTTAACTGAGTAATAGTGAGGAATAATGAAATTGATTTTCTTCACTGCCTTCGGTGCAAATAATTCCCACGTCCGCCATAAAAATTCCGCAATTGAAAAGTATTAATTTTCAAATTAAAAAAAATGAAATTTCCATATTTTCTTCTGGTAAAATGTTAGAAAAGATACCTTTGGGAATCGGGCATGGATCTTTGAACAATAATAATTCAGTATTTCAAAGTTCGTCCTTTTAGAAATAAGAAGCAAAATGCTGTGTATTATTCTGAGAGGAATTTTAAAGATTTGAATGCGCGATAAAACTAAGTGTAACATTTGATTTTGTTTATTTTAAAAGTTTCCATTTACTACAACATTTAGCTAGAAAAAAAGATGTTTTAGATTTTGAAAATGGGAGGGGGGGGGGGTTCCCCTCCTCCCCCCTTCTCCCATTAGGAATCCTGGTACTTTGTGTTGTGCATTCTATTGTTATTAACATGAAGATAGTTAGAGACGTAATTGCTCGCATAAATATCTTTTCTTAGGAAACTATTGAAATTAAACTTAAGAAAAGAATTACAAAAAGAAAACGGAAACATTGAATACGATACAATACAATACAAACAAAAGTAAAAAACTGAATGATGGAAAAATAAGGGGGGGTTAGTGTTGGCAGAGAAACAAGAGCAGGAGGTAGGGATGGGGAAGGGGGTGGGATCTGGGGGGGGGGATTACTCCGAATAAAAATATGGGAGTAAAGTATATCTCATCTTTATATAATGTGCTTCTATATCCAACATCTTTTATGCGTTTTCTTCCACGTTCTTATATTTCATGTTTTCATATCTCTACTTCAAAGCTCTCTGGGGACTTTAAGGTCTAGGAGAGGGGGAGGGGGGAGATGATTTAAAGGGAGGAGAGGGAAGTGTAGGAACAAAAATTGAGTATGAACTGGTTAAGGGATACTGGATCCAAGGTTATAAAGTGCCTTATGGGGTTCGACTCAGGGGCGGTATACACTATACAGGATTATGTCCAAGGGGGGCACTTCGGTTGTAGCCAGAAAACTTAGGCCCTAGAAACCATGATTTCACTGATCCAGAGGGGCTCAGCCCCCCCCCCCCTCATTGAAATTGATGAAAATTCCTTCTTGTAAAATCATCACTCTGCGGAATTTTTTACGGATGATTTTATGCTTATTTTATATCTATTTGTGTTTCGTTATAGTAAACACACAATATTGCATATATGGTATGCGCCGCGAGTATGGTCAAACATTTGCTTTCTTAGATGTTCATGGATTATTTGATTTGTTAGAAAGAGTGTAGATTTTTTGTTGTTTCTCTGCTATTGTTTTAAATTAAATTTTGTTGAATTTATTCCATATTTGTTTACTGTTTTCATGTTTGTTAATTTTATTATTTGTTTGTTTATGTTAAGGGTTGTTTGTTTGTTACTAATTGTTTGTTTATATTACTGTCTGTTTGTTTTGCTATTTGTTTGTTTATGTTACTATCTTCTTGTTTATGTTACTGTGTGTTTGTTTATGTTGCTGTTTTTTCGTTACTATATATTTGTTAATGTTACTGATTGCTTGTTTACATTACTCTTTGTTTGTTTATTTTACCCTTTGTTTTTAAATGTTACTATCTGTTTGTTGTTGCAGTTTTTTTTACCGTTTGCTTGTTTTTGCTATTTGTTTGTTTATGTTACCGTTTGCTTGTTTTTGCTGTATGTTTGTTAATGTTACCGATTATTAGTTTACATACTCATTAGTTTATTTTAACCTTTGTTTTTAAATGTTACTATCTGTTTGTTGTTGCAGTTTGTTTGTTTTTGATGTTTGTTTGTTTATGTTACCGTTTGCTTTTTTTTGCTGTATGTTTTTTAATGTTACTGATTGTTAGTTTACATACTCTTTATTTATTTAATTTAACCTTTGTTTGTTTGTTTGTTTTGTTATCGTTTGTTTGTTTTTGCTGTTTGTTTGTTTATGTTGCTGTCTGTTTGTAGTTGCAGTTTGTTTGTTTATGTTACTGTCTGTTTGTAGTTGCTGTTTGTTTGTTTTTGCTGTTTGTTTTAGCTGTTTTTTTGTTTATATTACTGTCTGTTTTTAGTTGCAGTTTATTATTATTGGTTATTAGTTTAAGTGTCAATAAAAGAGACAATACAATATACTTCGACTTATAACTTCTGCAAAATAACACTTCCACTTTAAATCTTAGATAAGTGTCTAAAATTAAGTTTTAACATTTTTGAATCAATTCAAGCTTTAAGGTTGAACATTAAAAAAAGTTTGCTTTATCACAATGGCAAAACTTTACTCTACCTGAATGAAGAAACCTCGTAATTGGTTAAAAATCATACAGGCCTATATCTTCTACCAGAGAGTGAATTTTTTAATATTTAACCATTTTGAAAGTAAATTAAATCCAAAATTATGATAATAATGCTCTTAATATTTTAGGAGCAGAATATCGGAATGAACTGGAGCTACAGCCTAGAACGTCTTCCATCTGAAACCATGATGAATTCTCATATTGTAACAGTTCTGTCCTATCCCAGAGACCCCAAGGAGACAATAAACGTCAGGTTTTGGACTAACCTGGATGAACATGCGGTCAGCCTGTCGGCTAGTACGCCGGTCATAATGTATGCTGAGGTCACTGTCAACTATGCCCCGGTCGTTGATGCTAGTGTTATTGTCGAACTCCAGGCAATAAACCAGTCTGGATATCTAACCCCCCTGATATATATCCCACTTCTTGATAATGGAAATGGTGATCCAGATTTGTTTCCTCAGGACGGAATTTACTCCAGGTACCTGACACAAGTGCCCAGTGAGGGACGGTACACTATCACGCTCCGGGTTAATGATAACTATGGAAAAGCGTTTGCTCCGCTGAAGAGTTATGGAGACAATTCCCGTTCTTGTTGCCAGGATCAGTATCAGAAGGTTTCAAACCAGAAACTTGGAGCTTTTTCCCGAATCCATTGGGGGGATTCATTTAGAATCCACAATATGGAGAAGGGATCAATGCCTCCCTCCAGAATCCTAAACCTGGCTGTAACAATGCTCCCCAAGACTGATGAACTTGAGTTTACATGGATCAGTCCTGGAGATGATTTTGATTACGGGAAACCAACTTCCTACCAACTCTACCTCGCCACAGATTCTAGTAAGTTCTACGAAAATATTAAGAAAACCAGTCTAGTTGAGAGTTTCAGTGCTTTTAAGCCTGCTGGAATACAGGAAACCCGGAAGATCCCTCTGTCGGAGTATGATAAGAATCTGTACTACGCTATCCTCGCGGTAGATAAAGATGGAAACCTAGGTGAGATATCTAATGTTGTTAAAGCCTTCCTACCGAGCCCTGTTCTGCAGAACGACGTGAAGACAAGTCCCCACTCCACGGGGGATGTGAGCAATACAGAACTGCACTCAGAAAAGCCCAGCAAGATACTTTTATACCTCATAGTGGGCATTGTAGGATTTATTGTCCTTTGCATGTTTGTTGTCATGATAATTCTTGTCTCCTTCCGCAGGAAGAAAGTCCCGGAAGATTTGGAGACCAATAAGTCGACAACAACGGACAATGGGTTCAGTGTTATCCAAGACGAACTGGAGAATATATCCCGGGATCCAGAGGCGAAACATTTCCTACTGAGCAGTTCAAATCAGGATTCGAACACGACCAATGTCCCAACACACAGTAGTTTGATCAGAGATGAGAGCGGGAGCGTGAGTGATAACCCATACGGATATACTCCTCGTCAGGTGGCTCCGGGATACGGATGGTCAGCTACAACCAATCCATATGTATATAAAGATCACAATGAGACCTATGCTTCCATTGGTAGTTTCCACAATACCTCACAGGACTCATATATCCGTGGTTTCCAACCCACCTATGCTCAGCCTATACCTAAGAATCTCCGATCTCAGCATATTTACTCCAATGCTGCGGTAATTGCACGTAACTCTCCTCATGGTAGTCACAGCAGCATCGAATGCTCCCGAGGAACAGTAACTTTCCAGGCCCATGCTGAACCCAATCTAAGTCGGGTATCTCCGGACTCAAACCATTCCAGTGAGCAGACGGCAACCCCCACCAAATCCATCCTGAAGAAACCAAAGAATCTGGAGAATCTTGGAGATACCACCTCGGATAGAGATTCTCAATCCTCCCAGTGCTCTAGTGTTCCAAAGGAGGATTCCATCCGGTCTCCGAGTACTGCCTCTAGTCAACCCTCTCAGCACTCAACCCTGCCTCCGCTGGAGGATCCAAACCTCTCCATAGAGAAAACCTACCTAGAAACTAGCTTTGAGTTCGGAGGCGTTGGAGGAAGTCAGGAGGAGGCGGAGAACGCTGTGAATTCTTGTAAAATGCCACCGCCAACCCTTCCCAAGCCGAGGGGAGCTAATCAAGACGTTATTGTGAGTTCAGATAATCTCTCAAACAGTCTGGATAAGAAGATTAGAAGCTGTACCCAAGTCTAGCCCCTCAAACTTTCAAATTTAATCCCTCCCTTCCCCCCTAAGATTAACCCTCTCCCCCAGGCTACTAGAGTTCACACTAACAAAACATTTAATCTCATTATTCCACGTGGATAAATATCAAATACAAACTCTTGACAGAGATCAACCCTAAAAATGTGTGAAAAATGCTTCCTTTATACATATAAATATGCAACATCATAACTAATGATTAAGCATTTTTTCTAAATATCAATAAGTGAGAAATATAAAACAATGTTTTAAAACGTTCTATCAAATTTAACAGATATTGAAAATTTTGTCAACATAATACTTTGCTGAGGCAAACCATGATCAATGCAACATATTTGAGAACAATCTCTTAAAATCCGGGCTCTGATGATGATCTCCAAACTTGATCTCAGTTTGATCTCCACGTTTTTATTCTAAAAAAGTAGTTTTTTTTAAACTCTAGTCCAAAACATTTGTACATTCATTGTACGTTTAAAACTTACATTTCGTAAATGGACAATACAGTTTTCAGTTTTATTTTTTATTTCTTCGTAAATGTTTAGTACAAATTGTGAGTAATACAAAGAAAAACTATGTTCAATGAAAACTAAACACATAGATTGTACATTACCCTGTTTTACATACACTGTACACTATAATGAGCTGTTTACGAAAACAAGTGTCAGAAAAAAACCATGCGATAAAATAAAATGAAGTTAGTTTTATAAGCATATTTATTATTTATAAAACATAAAATTTACATCTTTGCCATTGTTAGTTTTTATTACACTTGATAAACCATGCACAGTCTAAGAGAAGGAATAAAAGGGACTGTACGCGTAATTTCAAGTGACCCTCCATGCAAAGGTGGCAATGTCCGATTTACAACGGTACCCTTGACAAATTAGATCAACTATTAATAAATTCTCCTTGTTTTTGTTTTTTAAAACTGTTAATTTGGATTTGTGGTTTCTCTGCAAAAGAAATTATCAGGATTAAAACGTTACGAGTCCAAAAAACTGGCATTATCTTCCACATTTTTGATCAGATTAAGGTGTTAAGGGTACTGTTCTTAATCGGACATTGCCATTGCCAAGGTTTACTTGAAATTATGCATACAGCCCCTTTAATAAACAATGCAAAGTCTCAGAGAAGAAGTTATCTGCATAATTCTATTATTAAAGGTTCCATATCGCACTGATAGGATTAGTATTTTGATTGATCAAATATTAATATTTTCTCACTGCTTAATATAGTTTTTTTTCAAAAGCAAACGGCTCTTCATCCAGCTACACGGGCAGCTGTAGTACATTTGAATTTCCGAGCCGGGTCAATCTTTCCGTTCCCAGTTTGTACTGTACCTAGCTCTATGGACAGGACTAGCCGGTGCAACAAGGTTGACGCGGTCAGACTTTATGCTTCATATAGGTTAAATTTTTACTAGATGGGCAGATTTGCGTGGCTAATGAGGATAACTCAGTACTAGTACTAGCCAATTTTTCAATTTTATCACATTCACATTAATATGAAAATCGTCAAACCAGAATCATATACTTTAAAATTGTGGATATCGATATCCATGCTTGATCTACTCTGTTAGTTAATCTTAGGCTTATTTAATCTTTGGTTTGTATCCTAGAAAGTTTCTTAAATTCATCAAATCAGATTGGTGTATGCAGAATCTCGAACAGCCAATCAGTAGCTGAGATATTTGAAATGTTGCGCCATTTAATGAGAGAACGCAAAAGTGTCCACGGTGGATATTCAGATCCGCTATCCGATTCTACTAAATTATTATTTCTAAAAAACTAGGTTTCGCTTGATTTTAGCCTTTATAGGTGCGTAATCTCCTTACAAAACTTAAAACAGAATAATGATTCTTGTTTTGAATGAATTTTCAAAACTTATATTATTTTACACATTTTTAATCTGATATTATATTTTCGTATTTTACTTCGAAAATATGCGTTTAAGTATAGTTTTTTTTTGCAAACGTATATACATCTTTCATCTTCCATCAGGTGAAATAAACCAAAGAAAAATGCGGAAAACTCTAAATTACCGATCTCTCTTTCTCTGATATAATTTTCTTTTTTAGCAAAAAGCTGAGAATATAAATCCTCGAGAGATACTTTTTCTTATTCTCAGTTTATCTGAGACACTAAACGCAACAAACTCCTGAACAATTTATCTCCACTAAGGATTTATAGGCTTTAGAGACAGATTAATTCAGAATTTGAATTTGATCTGAATAGATGTATTTTTGCCAGATAAATGTAAAAAAAATGAAAATTTAAAACTGTCCCTTCAAAACAATCTGATTTTTATATAAAAATTTCAAATTTACGAACAAAAACCGGGAAATCTGAGATTTTTTATCCGGTTTTCTAAAAATTAAAATGATCGCAATTAAATCAACTGCATGAAAACTACTACAGAAAATGCAGAATAAATATTTCGTGAAAAAAAGTTGTATAAATTTTGGAAAAAACTAAATTGTAAAAAAAGTTTAAATATTTGTTTCTGCTCTAATTATTATGATAAAACATATTTTTCAGGAACCCATATTTTAAAGAAGATCATCATAGCTTAAAAACGATGGACGCTGACTTATTATTATTATTATAATTGTTATTATTATTATAATTATCAATATTATCATAATTATCATTATTATAATAATTATCATTATTATTATAATTATCACTATTATTATAATTTTGATTATTGCCTAAATTATTTGTACTGACATATTTAAATAAACGGAAACCTAAAAATTTTTTACATTAGAAATCTGAATGTTTTTATTTCTTTAACTAGTCTGCAGAAAACAAAGAAAGTAAGTAAACATATCGGGAGATAAAATGAAACGAAAAACTCTTAAACTTTCCCTTCAATATACTGTAATTTTTTCTTAGAATCCACTTCCGGTAGCCTGGATACTAAACCTGAATTCCAGTGAGAGGATTCTAATAAAATATTTAATATTTTCACAGGAAGAAATGTATTCCACTTTATATACCTCAGCACTAAGGGTTGAATATCTAAAAATAGCTAAAAATTATAATTTCTTGTTTTAAATCAATTTTTTTAACGTTAAATGATAATTGATCCACTTTTAAAGGGACTGTTTGCGTAACCGTAATTGTAAGGTACTCTCCATTTTTTGAGTTTCCTCTCCAATTCCCTTCAAATATTTTTCTTATTAAGAAAAGATCATTTAATTCAGACTTTACCAAAAGAATTGAGTCTGTGCCTCAAATTCTGATTTTCTCATCCCTACCTCTTTGCACCCCAATGACGTAGATATTTCAAACTATGAATCTAAAATAAATAATCTAAGTTTTCACAATTAGGTTGTACAGATATAAGAATTATAAAATTTGAGTTTGTAGCCATGGTTTGGGTAGCCCTGTTTCTTAGATATCCAGCCCACAGTGAATTTGGGCTTCCTTCCTTTGTCCACTTTTCTATTTTACCAAATTCTTTTATCTGAACATGTGTGCAAAGGCCTGTATTTTATCTGAACATGTGTGCAAAGGCCTGTATTTTATCTGAACATGTGTGCAAAGGCCTGTATTTTATCTGAACATGTGTGCAAAGGCCTGCAATTTTTTCATTCAATATCTTAGCTCTCGAATCAGGCCAAGAAGTACTAAGCACAGTATGCAGAAAGGGTCGGTAAGGGTACAGTAGGACCCAAAAAAATGTGGAATATGAAGACGACATTTAGACAAATTTTTTTGTGTATTTAATGTTAATATAAAGCTACAAGTTTTTTGCCAACAGTGTTAATCACTGTGTACTAAAAATGTTTATTGAACTATTAAAAATCTTGAGGTTAGCTGTCGTCTTCTATTTCACAGTTGTCTCATGGTATAAACATTTATTTTAACCTAGAGGGACTGTACGTGTGATTTCAAGTGACCTTATATATTATAAGGTGTACACTGATTCACAACGGTACCCTGGAAATCGTTGTTACTAATTAGATAATGTCCTAATGGTACTGTTGTGAATCGTACATTTAAGTCTTCAAACGGTGCTACAAGATACAAGGTAAAGATTACGGTGATTAAGTTCAAAACAATATTATTTTCGTGCTGAAATATAAAACAATAAAATTACTACAGATCTTTGGCTACTCGATACATTCATGCTTCCCAGTCATTTTTCTCATGCTTTCCTATCAGTATAACTAATTTTTATTTATCCTGCTATATCATGGTGTTTTCTTTCAAACAAAAATATCTAAATGGATTTTTATAAGATGCGTCATTTGAGCCTTATTGCTACACATTTTACAGATAAAATTCCTTCATGTGGTTTTTCAGTATGCAACATTTTTATTTATTTTGTTTATTTATTTATGAAAATAAATTACAAATACAAGAAACAAAATCATGATGCAGGGGAAAAGTTAATGTTAGGTCTTGCATATAATTTTGTCAAGCTTAGCTCAACCCACACTCCTCTGCCGCTTTAGTAAATGTAAATTGGCGGTACAGTCCAAAGTAGGACTACAAAGGTTGACCCAGCTCGGATATTCAAATGTACACCGGTGGGACGTGAACCCAGAACATCTGACTGAGTACTGTCGTACAGACTGGATTTAGTTTATAGAGGATAATCATTGCTATACGTAAAAAACCTCTTTAATAAATCAGAATAATTCAGTGCATTCACTGGTAGAGAAAATACAGCTGTGCAATAAATTTGTACAATAATTTATTTCAGTGTAAAATAACATAAAAACGACTTTGACCTTTCCAAGAGGGTTGGCGAGGTCGTCATTGCTCCTATACATCAACCTCTCAGGACGCAGAGAGATGAAGTATGAAGGGGGGGGAGGGGGAGAGAGGAAACGCCCACTCAGCCTCTACCGGAGATTCTAAATAATAGAATAATATTAACGACGATNCTTCATGTTAAAGGGACTGTAAGCGTAATTTCAAGTGACCCTCCATGCAAAGATGACAATGCACGATTTACCAAAGCTTTGATCAAGTATGAATTAGATACCAATGTTATTGTTATTGTTTTTTTTTTCATTTGAGGTTTCTCTGCTAAATAGTGACTTGCCCATTTCTTGCTTATAAGAAGCAAGGATAAATTCGAGTCAGAAAACTACATTATCTTCTGCATTATTGATCAGAATAAGGTTTCAAGGGTATCGTTGTAAATCGAGAATTGTCATCTTTGCATGGAGGTTCTATTGAGGTCCACATTTGTGTAAGTTTTATCTCAGAAATTGAAATTGGAAGATAAGTATCTAGCTATGAAGTAAAACATCTCTGTTCGTCTGTTTGTTTGTTTACCCGATCATAACTCAAGCAGAGCCCCTTGACTGATTTTCTTCTAATTTTGATTGGGAACCATAGAACCACGGAACCATGGAAATGCCTAGCTTTGTTTTGGGATTCAAAGTGAGTCCACTTTTCAAGGGAAAAATAGCTAAAATCGTAATTTACGACTAAGCGCGGGTAAACGGCGGGAGCAACAATGATTACTCTAAATTAAATATAACTCTTAAGTAAAACCCAGACAAATTTTTTTCAAATACATTCTTGTGCAGAAATGGCCTCACGATTTAATATTTTATTATTGAAAAAATTTCGATTTTTATTTGAAAAATTATCGCGGCATTCTCGAGAAATAAATTGTATAGAGAATAAAGGAGAAAACTGAATGAAATAAATCCAACCATTTAGAATAACTGAGCGTTAAAGTTCCTGGTGTGAGAAGGGTAAGG
>NW_019396617.1:0-4927 GCF_000591075.1 Eurytemora carolleeae | reverse complement strand
CCCCCCCCCCCGTTCTTTATGCTTGATTGTAATTAACTGTTACTTCACAGGGGGGTTTCATCTAATACCCCACCCCCCTTCTCCCAATGAACTATTGTTAGTCAAAGAAATAATAAAAGAGGAGTTGGGGGGGGGAGGGGGGTCGAAAATAATAATTAATTTGTTACGGTTCTGGATTTTCTAACCCCTGTGCAAGCAGACTATAGTGCAAAAGTAGCTTAAGGCAACTTATACAATAAAAAGCATGACTAGGCCAATATGCTTTGTTCACTAGAGATCGTTCTGATCGTAGAGGAAAATTCAGTGTCGGGCCAAAATTTTAAATTGTCAAATTAAAGAATTTTTAAAATTAAATTAGCGAAGAAAAAGAAAATTTTCTATAAAGCATGATATATGTATGTTATACAAATTCACCAAGGATGATACTACAATGATATAAAGCTATAAGGAAACATGTTTATAAAAAAGGCGTAGAATTCTACCGTCACCGAGTTCCCCAATCAAAATTTTAGGTAAATCGGTCAACCGGGGTTCATTAGTTATGATCAGACACCTAAACAACAAAAAAACAGAGATTACCACTTTCTACATACAGATGGTGCTATATATATATTATAATATGTCTTATGATCTTGATTTATCTCTAATAAATCTTACTTACTTACTTACTTACTTACTTACTATGGTGCTGTACAGTACAACGTTTGTTGTACTGTGTAGAGACAAAGAAGGGAATTTCTAAAAAAAAGGGGACAAAACTTAGTTCTGCTAACTTGCTAAGATGCAATATTACCCCCCCCCCCCTATTCAAGCTATACCGCCAGGGTTAAAATAACATAAAAAATAGGGTTTGGGCGGATTAAAGGATTAAAAACATGGTATATTACAATTTGCCCCCCAGTAGTCTGACAGGGGGGAGGGGGTTGTGTTGTAAGGGGGAGTGGAGGGTTGAAAGGTTTAAATATAAAAATAACTCAGAGCAGTGAGGTGTCAAGAATATCGTAAAAACTAAGTCTCATATACAAAATTATTCAAATGTAAAAAATCAAATTTTAGTATAAATCCCAAAAAAGGTGAAAAAAATAAAGCCACAGAAAATTAGAGAGATGTGATTAAGTACCCCAGCAGGGATAGGGTTAAGTCCTAAAACCATATTCAAGTTTCCTTATTTTATCTCATTATTTAAAGTATCATAAACACAAAGATTATTTTAAATAAATAATATATGATCGACTTAAAAGTAAAGATATTGTTAATGTTATTCATTCCCTTCCTTTAGTCCCAAATCCATCAACCAACCAACCCAACCCAGGAATTAAAGGAAATTTAAAGTCTTTGCCACAAACTCAAATTTTCTAATGCCTATATCTTTGCAACCTGATGGCTTAGACCTTTGATAATTTAAAATCAGATTATTTTATCTAACAGAATTCATAGTTTGAAATACCTAATGTCCACGACATAGCATCCCTAAGATATATAATCAAAAAATAGCAATTTGTGACAAAGACTTTATTTTTAACATGGTATAAGTATCAAGCCCTCCCCTTCATACTATGCCAAGACTACGTAAAGGGTGCTTCTTGAGGAATGGATTTAAATTGGATTAACTAGTTTATGTTTATACCGGAATCACCCAATATACAGGGTGAATAATATTGCATGACATCGGGTTTTATATTCTGTAATTAATCTATAATAGTGAGCATATAAATTGCAAGGCTAAAAACGTTAGCTTGTTTGTGTTTCTGTATAAATATTGTTTTGTAAAAATATGTTATATAATCCCATTTCTGATATAGCTCACCCTGTATAATCCTTCTGCTTTTTATCAACTCCCCCCCCCCTTCACACACCAGGCCCCCGACCACCTTTAATCCATAGACCACAAATCCCCCCCTCCACCCTTATCCCTTCACTTCCACAATCAACTGTTAGATTGCCCCCCTCCCCCCTTCTTGATCTAGAATTAGGGAAAACGGAATTGACAAGTTTGGTTTTCTAGAAAATAAACAGAAAACAGAAAATAAACAGAAATTAAATCTTTAATTTTTATTTCTCAAACTTGTTAGTTCATCATAAAGAATACTAACAATCCACCACCAGTTCTATTAAATGTAATGTAAACAATAAATTTAAAACTTTATTTTCCTTTTCCTTTACTTTTATTTTTATAAATTGGGGGGAAATATTCCCACAACTCCTATTTTTGGAGGTTTTTAAATATTTTTGGTCATATTTCATTAATAAATATCAACTTGGAAATATTTAACCAAACTAAGAACATTCTTGTTAAGTTGCGCTATCAAGTTCCTCAATTATAAATTTGAAGCAAGTCGGTCAAGGGTTACATGCGTTATGATCGTACATCCATTCAAACAAACAGAGATTACTATTCTTGTTAGATATAGATGTAGAAATATGGTAGAATACTCGTTTATACTGGGAAGAAACCTTTGTTTCTATCAGAAATATTTCCTATGAGTACTCTTGATCAATAATCATGGATGCATTTTCTATCAAAGCACTTTACGTTCTTGGGTGACCCTATAACTATAGTCCTGGAACTCAGTTCTAGAAAATTTTACATAAAAGACCGGAAGGAAATGAACCCGAAAATTGTTTAAAAATAAACCACACACCCCTCCCACCCCCATTCCTATCCTCTCCCCTTCCCTCCCCCCTCTTTCAAAACTATTAAATCTTTTATAAACCCTCCCTCTTCCTCCCAACACAAGTAAAGTTCTTGAATGACACGCCCCTTTATCCTTAACTTTACACGCTTCGTACTACATTTACCCTTACCTTTCCAAGTCTCTTTACCCTTACCGTTCCACGCCTCTTTATCTTACCTTTCCACGCTTCCTTATTCTTACCTTTCCACGCTTCCTACTACATTTACCCTTACCTTTCCCCGCCTCTTTGCCCTTACCTTTCCACGTTTCGTACTACATTTACCCTTACCTTTCCACGCCTCTTTACCCTTACCTTTCCACGCTCCGTACTACATTTACCCTTACCTTTCCACACCCCTATCCCTTTACCCTTAGCATTCCACGCCCCCTTTACCTTAACCCTTGCCTGTCCACGCCCCTTTACCTTTACCCTTACCTTTCCACGCCCCTTTACCTTTACCTCATCATACACCCTTCTTCCTCTTAAAACATTTTTTCTTTATAATTTAATTTTTCAAAATCATATTATTATCTTTTTTAATTGTCTTACTTTTTATTTTACCGGGAATTTCTAAATAGTTTAAACAGTTAATTTCTTAATAGTTTAAACTACAATAGAAAGTTAATTTCATAAGTGTAAAGTAAAGTAAAAAATTATTTATTTATGAAATATAACAAAAACATACAAAATAAAGTGTTTCAGGAGAAAATATTTAAAAACCTCTAAAAGTAGAGGTTGTGGGAATATTTCCCCCAATTCTAAAAAAATATAAAAATATAAATAAAAGGAAAAGAAAAGGAAAGGATAAGGAAAGTTACATATTTATTGTTTACACTTTATTTAATATAAATTAGTGGTGGATTGTTAGTATTTTTTGACAATGAACTAACAACTTTTAGAGATAAAAATTATAGATTTATTTGTAATGTTAAAAAAAAGTTTTAAAAAAGCTTTTTGGAGTGTAAAAAAATAGGCATTTTTAAGCATCTTTTTAATTCGCGCTGATTTTTGACATCCTTCATGTTTGATTATATCTTTTACTCTTTTTAATCTTTTAATTCTTTTCTTTGTAAAATCGTCTTTGGTTTCTTTGATTCTTTTGCAAACATAGCATGTGTTAGAATTAAAACATTTGTTCTGCTGATAAAAATCTTCTATTAAATGCTGTTTAAAATTCGAAATAAGATTGATATTTGAAAGCTTAGAAAAGTGTCGTTTATTTTCATACCATATTTTAGGGAAATTGTGAGGGGGGAGCAGTCCAATTTTAATAGATTTTAATTCTAGGAATATAAAAAACGTTTCTGTTTCTCAGATTTGCGTTTTTGATATTTTTTGATAGTATTAAATCTTTTTTAAATGTTGGGAGTAATTGATCTCCTTTTAATTGAAATAAAAATTTTATGGCATTAAAAATTCCTAATTTTCTGAAGGGGAGTATGTTTAAAGCCCAAAAAGCTTCCACTGTGTGATCAATTAATCCCACAGAATAGAAGTTAAACTATCCGTACTTAGTTCTACTACTTTTTTATATTTTTTAAGAAATTAAACAAGAAATTAAAAATCTACCAAATGATTTTTAAAAAAGTAACCTAATCTTGCATTAGTTATTCTCTTGTCCAATCCTTCCTGTTCCTTTCCCCCTCACAGTAAGAGTGTTATAGTATTGACCAGCCAGAAAAGTATTGATTAATTAATTTATCTAATGATTATATTTCTAATTGGTTTTGCTTGATTATTATTGAATTCTAGAATCAAGTTCTTCAATAAATCATATTGTATTTAATAACCAATACCAGGGAATCCAAGATATGTAATCATATAAGGATGAACTAACTTTTGGAAAATTTTGAGAAATTACCGAAAAGTTCAGTAAAATTTTTTTTTAAACCGATCAGATCAGATCAGATTAAAATCAGTGGCAAAGTTCTATAACTTTTATGCTTTAATTTCACTGTTAAAAAGTTTTTTAATGTGGTCTTCTGTAAAGCTTACCTAACTAACCTAAATTAATATAAATTATATGTTTAATTTTTACCCAAATATTTGAAAATATGCACCCCCCTCCCTATTGTTTTTTTTGCTATAACTAAAAGTATTGTACATTGTACCTTCTAGAATTACTTTTTAGTCCAATAAAACAACGTTTAGTAGGCGAAAAAGCTTTTGGAATATTGTATTTTGTATGTATTGTATATTGCATATTGTATATGGTAAATTGTATATTGTATATTGTATATTGTATATTGTA